>NW_006799945.1:924913-981285 GCF_000485575.1 Poecilia formosa
ATGATTCATAAATGAAAGCGCTTCTATAGAGACAGCAGTTTGGACATTTTGCTGTTCTTGTGAGTAACTCACAAAGTGCTTTACACTAGAGTCACATTCACCCATCTCTACTCAGAAACACACACATTTATACAAGTGCCTTGCCCAGGGGCACATCAACATGTGGCAGGAGGAAGCAGAAATTGAACCAGCAACCTTCCGATTGCAAGATGACTACTTTACCCACAGTTGCCCCCATACCCATATATATATATATATATATATATATATATATATATATATAACAGAAAGAAAAATCCAACCAAAGGGCAATAAGCAAAATGACAAAAATAAAACCAGATGAGTAAAGACACTAATAAGAGTTATACAATACAATTGTTTTAGTGACAAAAATCATAAAATAAAGCCATTAACTCCATGAAGTAAATAACAAATTTGATGCTGAAAAAGGAACAAGCCTGAAATACAGCCAGATTGATTCCAGTGAGGCATAAACACTTAAACCTATCAAGTTTACACCTGCGCCATGTCTCATTCTATCAGGTTTTTTTTACCACCCCCGTAGCTCAGTGCACACACACACACACACTCTCTCTCTCTCTCTCTCTCTAAAACACACACACCACACGCACACACACACCAAAGATTCACAAACAATCACAGTTCTATTTATTTAATGATACAATCAAGGTCTTGCTCAGGAGACTTCAGACGTCACTCTCACACCATAAATCAACGCCGGCTTGACATTTACAAGACAACACAACAAGAGGAATACATCGCTGAAACACAGGCCATAAAATTCCACCTCTACTCCAGGGGATTTCCTGGTTTCTAAAAAATCCATGTTCTTATGTTTCTATTTGCATTCATAGATATATGAATGTGTGTGTGTGTGTGTGTGTGGTGTGTGTGTGCTACATTACCTCAAACTCTTTAAACACTCCAAGTAAAAGAACACATTTGTATATATATTTTTTGATTCAATAAAGATTCACGGTTTCAAATGCAGTTTGACTTTAAAACTGATGATCCTGTGCACTGAATCTTTAATGTTATCAATATTTTACTCTGCTGAAAGTTTTATTCTGTTGCAAAAAGGAAGAATGACTCCATTTAAGGACTGTTTGACAGGTTACGGATGGGACACTTTCATGCAAAACGTATTGTGCTGATAACCTTTGCAGACGTCAGTGTGTGAGTCAGACACGCGTGGTTTGGGTAATAATAGGTTCCTTATTATATTGTTGGTTGCTCATGCCTAGATCTAGGTCTGAAAAAGGATTTTCATGGGGTTTTGCATAGTGGAGCTTCCTCGATCTATACAGAAATGTTATAAGACATGAATTTTACAGGTCTGAATAGGAAAGGGTGAGGCTGGGAAGACTCTTTAATTGCTCTCTGGGGACAGAATGAATAAATCTGTAAACTTGAAAACTGATTTTAGAGGAAGGGTCTTGACACACCTGAAAGCCTTGTGGGGAAATTTCACAATTATGGAATGTAGGTGAAAGGCAGAATCCACAGTTTCTGTGATGGGATGGAGGCGAGACATGGCTCTGGTATTAAGGACAAGAAGTACCATTACAGAATCTTGAAGAAGAGCCTCGACATGTTGGGATATAAGCACTGGAGAGTCTGGACAGCTGCTAGCTGGTACTCAGACGTTAGGTGGAAGAGAAGATGATCTTTTTGAAGGAGAAACACAGCATCAGCAGAGCTCTCTCTGAGATGTCAGACGTTTTTATAGATTATAAGTCTTTTCTATTAGGGTTGAAAGATACTTGGAGTGTTGTGTCTTTTAATAGGTACATTACACACCCTTTTATTCTCTTACACAGTGGTTAAAGAGCCACTTTAAGAGTTCAAGTATGCCTCTAACGTCTAGATAACAACAAATTAACCTGAGTTTATATTTTATATACCTCATAGGAGTAGCATTATATATAAAAACATAAAATTGCAAGTTCTGATAATAAGATTCATAACATTGGGGTGTCAGATTATTCTTTTGCTAAAGAATCAGTCAATAATGAATGAAAACAAAAGCGGAACATGTTATTTGCTTGTTGCGCTTTTAGATTTTGTCTGTCTCATCATATATGCATTTCTCACATAACTTTTGTGTCCCCACAAATCATAAGCAATTGCTTAGGCATTTCAAAATGCATATGCGGTTCTGAGACCACACTGTTTGCTTTTGACAATTCAAGGGTATTCATCCGTTCACTTTGACTGTGTGAGAAACAAAAAAGGAAAAATACAAAAGGAGGGAAACGGGGTATTGGGTCTGGACAAATGAGGCGGTGATCGGTGCTGACAGTTCATTATGGCTGGTAAATGCAGCTCTGTGGGGGAGGCTGCAGGAAATACTGTAGCCCTAATTGGAGCGGATGGAAGAGATTCTCATCTCAAAACAATATCACAGCTATTTACATGCTTACACCTCTGGCTACTCTGAAGGTTGGGGCATTCCTTCCGAAGGTGTGGATTAGAAAGCAGTTTTGTTGTGGGCTTGGGCTTGGGGGATTTTTTTTGTTCTTTTGCATCTTTTCACAAGTGTGTGCTTTTTTTTTTTTTTTTTATCGGAGCCTAATGTGCACTGTGTGTGCAATGATTGAAGAAGTCTTATGTTTATTTTCTCTTAGTACTTTTGGTTAACCTAAAATGTTAATGAACCTCAAATATGAATGTTCAAGGAAGAACATGTAGGATCTTTTTTTTTTTTTTCATTTTCGTCCGATTGATTGAAAATTACGAACAACTCGGAATTTTCCAATAAATATTTCTGACATAAAAAGCAGAAAGAATCAGTGACCCATACACCCACCCTCTTTTTTTCAATAACAGTGAAAGACTTATGGGAAAACCCTTCTGTCAGTTTCCTCATACCACAAGTTCTCAACTGGGTTCAGGTCAGGAAGGGGACCATGCCATCCGGCCGTGGACCCATCCATCTAGTCTGTCAAAAGTCACTCTCGCTTTATTGGTCCAGAAAACCTTTGAAAAATCTGTCTTCAGATATTTCTTCAGTCTGTCTGTCTGTCTTGTTGGTCAGGTTTCAGCTTTCCTTACCTTGGCAAACTCTAAACATTGTGTACTTCTACGTACACCAGGCAGGTTGTAGTTATGGAATGTGACAGAACTGGACAGTAATGAGCTGCTGGTATCTTCACACTTGATTCTTCTCAAATTCTTGGCAGCTTTTTCTCAACACGTTTCTTGTGACCTTGTTGGCATTTTGCATGATGGTTCTGTACCATCATGCCCCAATATCTTAGCAATTTCAAGAGTCCTGCATCTCACTAAGACACTTTTGGTCATTTTTGTCATTTTTGTCTCTTCAGAGTCAGTTAAATCTCTTTTTTTAGCCTATTTTTTGCCTAAAGGAAAGAAGTTGACTAATAATTATTCACACCTTGATATAGGGTGTTGACATCAGTAGGACACACACTTCCTCATTATACAGATCACCTGGTATGCTTAAATCCATTAAACTTTCAAGTGTATCCAGTTTGTGGTTAAAAATATACCTAAAAATAATAACATGGTCAAAATACCATTTTCCCTAATAATTGTGCACAAACAGCATAGTGAGGTTTTTCCATATGTAACAAGTCTGTAAGCATTGCTACCTNGGATCATCCCTGTTTAAAAGACGGGTGGGGTAGCAGACGATGGCATTACATTACAGAGTTAAAAACCACCAAAAAAAAAAAAAAAAAAAAAAAAATGAAAAACAAAGTTTAGCCCCGGAACATTGGGAGGAAAAATTATTATTTATCTGCAGTACAATAGTAAAAAAATGTTTGTGAAATTGTTGGCTTAAGAACTACTAGAAAAAAGAAGAAATGAGTTTTAAAAACCTTTATTTTGCCTGCTATAGGTTCTGTCCCCTCTGACGTCGTCAGTCCTGGCCGAGAGGACCATCAGGGTGGTGGATGATAAAGTGAGTGTGACAGAGCTTGGTGTGCAGTTGGTTTCTGGACTCTCTTTGTCCCTGCAACTGAGCCCTGGAAGCAACAGAGCCATTGTTGCTACTGCAAGCACACAGGAAGTCATAGAGTCACTGACGCAGGTAAGATTCTATCCATGTTCCTTTAATTTGTCACGATGTGCCATTAGTGTTAAACGTATTAGGTCCTTGTATTGCCTCTTATAAAAAATAGATTTTGTGAATTATATTTTTAGAACTAGTTCACGGCTGGCACAGAGTTAGTGCTGGTTTATTTTCTCTTAGAATATTTCTCATATATTAAAGTTTTCTTCATGTTGTTTGAAATTTAGGGAACAGCCATGACCCATGAGAGTTGTTCAGCCTTTTTACCATAATTAAAACCCACTACTGCTTCCCTTGTGCCTCTGGTTTATTTTGGTCCTCATTTGAAGGAAATCTGTAGATTTCTATTTGTGTTTTTGTTGCTAATTTCCAGGGTACTGGTGTCGCACCAATTTAAATGTGCTACGTTGCATGTTTGTTTTCACAGGAATCCCTCATCAGTGCCTGGCTTCAGTTCAGTGATGGATCTATGACTCCTCTGGACAACTACAACCCTGCCCATTTTATCCTGGCAGCCACATCTCTGAATGAACAGGTGGTAGTTGTGCAGCAGAGCGCGAAGTGGAAGTGGCCTCTCGTTGCTGCCAAGGGTGAAGGCCAAGGTTTGCTTGTGCGTGTTGAGATGAGTCCATCGGAAGTGTGCCAGAAGTCCAAACGACGCTCTGCTTTAGCCACAGGAATGGTGAATGTACAGGTTAGGTTTGGTCAGTCAGAGGAGCATTACAGGCAGCCGGGAGACAAAAGGACACGTCCGGATCCTCCGTATTATGGTGGATCCATCTCCGACATGGACACTGGGTTAATAAACCGTGCAGCCACCACCATTAGAGGCCAAGTCCCAGTGAGACCTAACGGGGGTCGCTTATCATCAGACAGTGGAAACAGAAACTTAAATGACTTTTCTGAATACCCAGAGCTGCCTCGGAGTCGCAGTACCGATGATGACTTATTGCCATCACGACGCGGCCTGACAGACCTGGAGATCGGCATGTATGCACTGCTGGGAGTCTTCTGCTTGGCCATCCTCGTTTTTCTCATCAACTGCATCTCTTATACATATAAGTACCGAAGTAAACACCTATCTCTAGAGGCCACGGAGACTATGCCCCATGCCCATGACTGGGTTTGGCTTGGCCAAGAAGAGGGGCTTTGTCTGCAGCAACAGCAGCATGAAGAATTGACTGGTACCTTGGAGGAAGGTAGTCAGCTTTTAAATGGAGGTATCCAGCGCAGTATTACAGATGGCGGCGGAAGTAGCTCAAGTGGAAGAGATCTGAGGAATGAATCACTTAACTCACCGACCACCAAGAGGAAGAGAGTGAAGTTCTCCACTTTCTCTAATGTAAAGTCTAGCAATGGATGTCCAGTGCTTAGCCCGTTGCCACTGGTGCAGACCAGTGATATAAAATGGGTTTGTCCAGACATTGAGCTTGGAGACTCAAAGGATCTTAGGAACTACATGGAAAAGCTTAATGAGAATGCAATTAAGAACACAGCATAAGAGGTTCTGGGTCTTTCCGTTGGAACTAAAAGAGAAACTCACCTGAATGCCTTCATCATAAGGAGGGAGAGAATGGAAAAAAATATATATATGAAAGAGTGAAAAACCAATCTGATGGCTGTAGTTTAACTGAAGACCTCACCTTGAAAACTGAGTAGATGACTCTGCTACTTTTGATTCTATGACGGTTCTCAGACATGGTCAAGCAACAATTTTCAAGACTTGAATTTCCACAAAGCAGCATAGTTAAAAGGCTCAAAAGTGAAAATTGTATTGTTGCTTAAATGTATGTTTTTTTGTCTTCTACCAAGCTCGATATTTATCTTTTGATTTTACTTCTTGTTTTTTCTTTAAAACACGTTTTACTGTTCTAAATGTGGTAATATTATTTCAGAATATATTTTTCTCTTATTTTCTACAGTTATTGTCGGTCCTTTGCTATGAGTTGGCAGTTGTAGAGCCTATGGATCAACAGTCTAAAGCATTTTGTACTGTATATAAATGCAGAGTTTGATTTAGAGTTACTGTATGTATGGTAACATTTTGTAAAGTGCTGTTTGATTTGGTTTTAGTTTTGATTAGTCTCCAAAAGTCAGATCCATGCATGTTATTTATGAGGAGCCATGTGTGTCTGATCTGAAAATATGTAGATAACTAATACTGTTACACTTGGAGACAATTTAGTACTGTATTATTAAATTCCCTTATCACGGTTAAGTTCTGGACTTGTACGTTTATATCAATTGAATTATGTTTCTTGGTCCTCGCATTTTCTATGTTTGTGTTTTTCTCGGTGATCACACTCTCTGAATATACAAAAGTGCTTTACTGCTGAATTTGAGTGGCATCTCATTACAATTTTAGAATTTCTGCAGAGGAAAAACTGTGATTCCTACCAAAACCACAAAAAGACAATCGCGTGCAACGCACCACAAATTTATGGACGCTTCTGGTAAAAATGTATTAAAAGCTTTAAGCCAAAGCTTTGGAGACTTTTTTGCCTCCTGTTACCAATTCCCTCTTTGAGTATGGTGGCAAAATAAACTTAATTGCCCTTGTTTTGAAACAGTTTTGCTCAAGTTGTGGATATGGGCAAGTTTAAAGTAGCAATGTAATTAAACCTATTTCGTGTGGATTAAATGGACTAAAGCTGGGAACACATTACAAGATTTTTCACCTGATTTTACCCTCAGTTATTAGTCGGGGAAAATCTGCTCTGTACCAACTCAACAAGGTGAGATGGCATAAAAACCTTCTAGCCCCAAGATATGATAGAGACTGGAGCCAACCCGACCTCAGTCATTGTCAAAAACATGTTTGGATTTTTCTGGACACACTTGGAACTGATAACCTGTCCAAATGCTAAAGTGTGTGTGTTACTAATAGCCAGTGAAAAGGAGAGACTGAGAACAAACTTTTTTTTTCTTTTTTTTTTTTTATGTTTTATTTCCAACAACAACATTATGTAGATAAATTCACTGGCCATAATGCAAAACTTTTAACTAGCAAATTACAATTACTGATAAAAGAACACAGATATTCAAGAAGAAAACCGTAAATAATAATCCAATTAAAATAAACCAAACAGTTGACATTATTACACATAAAGTCAATGGAGATTAATATAACAAACTGACATTTTTGAATGATTAAACAAATTTATTATTCACTGTTAATGTTTATTTGTATGATCCAGCCAAACATGTTAGCTGCAAAGAGCTAACATTTTCTTTTTGATGAAAGCTGGCATTGGTTGTGAATCCAAGACCTACAAGCTCACAACCTCAAATACCAGATCCAAAGCCATGTAATGTGTCCCCAGCATCTTTTGGACCACTTGTGTTTAATATTTGGAAAAGCTGCTGAGAGAAATTGGTCTCTGTGTTATGTCATCTTTATTTCCAAGGGAAATAAGAAGTCCTGGATCACAACTTAACAGTTCCTAGTAAGTCTAGTCAGCTGAAATCAGTAAAATATAGATTTTTTTTTTTTATTTTCGGAAGGCCCCTTTTTTTTTAATTGGTTTTTTTTTTTTTTTTTTTTTTACCTTTTTTCTGTCATGTTTTAGCTAGATTTTAATTGTGCTTACAAATATTTTGATCATTTTTAAATTTCTTTTTTTTTTCTTTTTTTTTTTTTTTTTTTTTTTTTTTTTTTTTTTTCCCATTTTTTTTCTTTGTTTTTTTTTTTTGTTTTTTCATGTGCCCTCTCCCCCACTGAATAAATGTACTCATTTTAACAGCTTTTCAAAATGTCCTCTTTTTTTAAGTGTGAGACTGTTATTACAACATTTACACGTCTTTTGGAGGATTGTGAAACTCGATGTTCCCATAATGCTCGATAGTATTTCGTCTGAGTTGATATCTAGACTTTCACGTCCAACTAAATTGTATCCCAAAAAACTGTCATAGGGATGGAAAAACGTTTAAAACCTTGAAATTCATGAATTTGTGATCCCTTACAGCTTTTTTATTCTGGTTCATTCTTTTCTACTGCGTCTTTTTTTATTTATTTTTTTTATTGAGAATTGGCTGCCTGATTAATTAAATATGATGGCAATTTTTGCTCTTTTGTGTGATTTGATAATCAGATCTCAGCCTACCAATTATTATTTTATGTGGATGGTTCATTAGTATCATTTGTCACCATTGTTAACTTTCACTGTAGCCGACAGTTGAAAGTGAGAGCCTGGCTCACACTGGATGGGAAGCAATCGAGATAAAAATGTAACTTAATTTTGAGGCCATAACTCTTAGCTGGAAAACAGAAAATGTCCGTTTTGGGTTGGAAAATACTTTCTTTCATGTACCATGAAAAAAGGTCTGCTTTTCTAATGATCTCCTAAGAATTATTAAATTCTGTTCCCATGTTAAGAAAAAGTAAAAATAAAAGTCATGTTCTGTCGAAATAAAATACAGAAAGAGATTGTTCTGTCCCCTCTTTCAAGATTGAGAGACATGAATCCAAATATCTGGGTATTTATGCAGGTGTTTCTCTGTCCTTATTGAGCAGAACCTGAGGTGTTGTCTTACGTTTTGGGCAAAAATACGTGTTGCGCATTGTTAACTTTTTTTGAAAGCATCCTTTAGAATTTATAAAGCATAATCACTTCAGTGATGCAGCTGGACAACTATTGAAAACCCGCCACCCACCTCTAAATGGAGAAAACCTTTTAATGCTGTTGAAATAAAGCAATTCTGCAAAGAAAAGACGGGAAAAAGTTCCCTCGACGATCCAGAAAATCAAGACTTTTTACCATCTTGAGCCACAAAAAAAAAAAAGAAAACACACCCTCCTCCACTTTCTGTCTCTTTGTCACCGAGGAGCTCCCAACTGCTGCTGCTGTCTTTCCTTCCTCAGTTCTTGCCAACTTCGACATCTGCCTGTGTCCTCCATGCTCCAGCTCTATGTGTCTTTCCTGCTGACACAAAGATCTCTGAGTCTGCACTCCAGCTCACTAAGTAACCGGCAACTCCTGTCAGGTGTAATGGAACACAACCCTTACACCATTATGAACCATCTCCTCTGACATTTGCCATGTCGATGTATCACCGCTTTTCTCATTTCATAAACTTTTCCTATGACTGTTGCCATGACAACAGTCCTCAACACAGCCCTCTCTCCTTCCTATTTCACTCTTTTGACATGTTGTGTGACGAACATCACCAATTACACTGCTGAAATCAGCGGTGAACAGCTGAATGTTGTTTTTTTTGTTTTGTTTTTTTTTTTCAGTACAAGCCTTACAGTATAGCAAAAGGTCTTGTTGCAAGATCAGATTTTTTATGTCGAATACATGCCCTACCTTACATGTTGTGAGCCACAACATCTCTCCATTTTGTTGTAAAAATGTAGATCACTTAAAGCTGCATACAGCCTTATCAACGCAACTAAATATATAAATCTTGCTGTATTGGGTTCTGAATGACATTTCACTTAAAACCTGAGAAGTTCGCTTTGCTGGTGGTACAAAAGTAAAAGTCAGGTGTTTAAGAATTCAAGGCATTCTAGAAAAAAAAATCACAACCAGAATGTGGCACTACAGGACTAAGGAAAGATTATTTGAGTCAGATGGCTTTTTTTTATGTTTCACCAAAATATCCTGCAATCTTTTTAGTCAGGAACATACAGTGCCTTGACTTGAAATTGCTGAATTACTTGCAATTCTCCCCATTTTGTCAGATTACAACCATGGACGCAAGTGTATTTTATCAGAATTTTAATAGACAGACCCAGAAGAGTTTTAGGGCCCGACAAACACAACATGGTGCACAACTGGAATGTTGAAGAAAATGGGTGTTTTTCCATTTTTTTTTTTTTTTTTTTGCAAATTAAATGTGAAAAATAAGCATTTATGTACTCAGCCAATCATTAAAATAGCCAATACATTAAAAACACCTCGCCGCTATTACAGCTGCAAGTCTTTTGAGTTTACCACTACCACAATTGCATATATAGCGACAGACTGAACATGTTGTGTACAAAAGTTAAAACCTCTCAGGACTGCATTATAGAAGGAGGCTGTGGAGGTGCTATGTATTTCCAGGCATATAATTCCTTCTTATAGCAAAATCAGTAACTATCTTACATTCAGTTGTTACAAAAATGCTGTAAATGTCAAAGGTCACTTAAAAGAAATTTGACTTTGCAATTTGACACATTAAAATTTAAGAAACACTACATTTCCAACATCCCCCATCCATCACAAAAATAATCCTCCGTTATTATCCTACAGTTATTTTCGGAGAGTTCAACTGAAGGATAGTTTGTTTGCTGGGCTTAGTAGAAGTGTAATTCTGCCATGTGTTTTTGCATTACCTGCTAGCCATGTATTGATTTGATTGAGGTGAATTCAATTAGGGAAACCCCTGGAACTTGGAGGACGATTGCCCTTAGGGACCAGAATACACAACCTCTGCATAAAGTATGCAAAGAAGGCATGTAAAACAAATATATTTTCAACAGATTTCAAGATGGCTATTCATTCTGTTGTCTTTTATCGTCAACAACTCTTTTTTATAAAGCGCTTTAACACCAGCCATGTCTGAAACGAGGTGCTGAACAATAAATATCGGGAACTCTTCAACCTCTTTGTTCCTTTGTTCATGTTAGCCTGGACACTGGCCAGGCTAAATTCCTGTCGCCCTGCTGCTTGCCTGCTTGCTTGTCAATGGTTTTGTGTAGATAAAGTGAGAACAATGATCCTACATTCAGTATGTGCCTTTGTTTCGACCTGATTTATGGGTTAGGATTGTGCAATTAAAACAGGTTTGAATGTAGTATTGTTTTTCCCTCATTTATAATCTGCTGACAATAACAAACCGAGATTCCTTTGACTTTGGCTGTATTTGTACCTACAAACAGGGAGCAAGTTGAATCAAACTTGAGAAGATGCTAAATGACTTTGTAGCTCTGAACAGGAAGCCACTAATTCATTAGGGGGGAAATATATGGTGGCATTTTTAGGTGTGTGCAGCTGCTCATTGGAAATCCCAATGGTAAAGGCCTTATTGAGCTCAAGCAGGAGAAGAGGTTGCAACACTTCCTTGTGCTGAACTGGGAGAAACACTTGTGCACCATGGCAGCAGTTTTGTGCCTATTTATCTCTTATCAGTAATTGTGGTTTTTTTTAAGTCTATTGTTTTCCTGTGTTTGGGAGAGAAATGAGTATTTGGGTTTCCTAAAGAGTACTCCTTGGTGGTTTTCCTTCCACCGTTTCCTATAATTTTAAAAGTTGTCACTGTTTATGGTCCAGCGTTCTTGAGAGGCACAGATTGTTGCTAGACTTGTTACATTCTACTGCATAAAGACAAAACAATGGAAATATTTTCTTTTCCATCTGTGCACTGTGCCATTAAGAGAAACTTTTAAGAGAAACTTTTACAGTTTCTCTTTATGTGTATTAGATTTTTGACCATTTAAAATCCTTAGTCAGTAACGACCCAGATCACTGATTGTAGTCGGGTCCTGTCCTATTTCCCTGTTACTTCACCTGTTACATTTCCTAAATCTAAAAGTAAGGTATCCTAACCACCGTTAGAACAAAAAATAATTGGTGTAAACTCACAGATCTTATTAGATAACAGAAGCTTATTAGCACCCATGGACTTAAAAAGCCTTATATGATGACCTGTTATCCACTTTCATGACATTTTACAGCTGCTCCTCCACATAGAGAAGTCAATTAAGATGGCTCAGCTCTCTGGTTAGGATGCCTTCCCTGTGAGGTGTTTTGGGCACGTCCCACTGGTCGGACATCCAGAGAAAGACTGGGACATGTTTCTCCCAGCTGGCACATGGAGCTGTGGAGAGGAAAGTGTGTGTCTCTCTTCTTAAACCTAACCCCAGATTAAGCGAAAGATGGATGGGTGGCAATGCAGATATGATAACATTAGGTCTGTCTTGAATCAATTTCATCAAATGAAAATGTTTATTATTATCAATTTTGAATCATAGTCTTTGTCTTTTACATATATGTAGATATCATCATACCAATATAGGAGTATGAATATGTTATTACCAGAACTGTCGGAGGCTTAGGGACATTTTAAGGAGGATGCAGGTAGCCTAAAATAAGCTTAATGATGTCCATGAGTAAACTCATTAAAGTTGTCAGTGATTGGAGCCAAATGGTGCATCTCAAATACATCAACTGATAATGTGACACGTGTTGTAGCAAACAAAGGCACACGCTGCGTGTTGTTGCTAAATTGCAGGTTTCC
Source organism: Poecilia formosa (assembly GCF_000485575.1). Lineage (NCBI taxonomy): Eukaryota > Metazoa > Chordata > Actinopteri > Cyprinodontiformes > Poeciliidae > Poecilia > Poecilia formosa. Next base: position 937,197 of record NW_006799945.1, read on the forward strand.
TGATCATTAATGGGTCGACCGGTTGATGTCCGTGCTAATTTGTGCTGCTCCCATTAGACTGCTTTGGTCTTATTTTAAATGAGCTGGGTGCACGTAATGTTGGAATCTCATCATGAATGATTAAAACAAATCACCAACAAGGCCTGACCACTGATAGCAATTTGAAGGTCTCGGAGCACCTTACATCAACTGCACTAACAAGGCCAATCAGGAAAGTCCAATGTGGGGCCATAATTCCTCACAAGAAGCGTTCAGGATTTTAATCACTTTCCAGCTGAGTACTATGCTGTAAAGTTTTGTGACTTGTATTTTAGAAATAATTACCTACGGATAGTCTATTTTAAATAATAAATTGTCTGGTGAAAAAGACTATTTTAAAACCTTAAGTTTTATGCAGTTTGGGTGTGACCAAAACATATTTTCACACGTTAGGAAAGAAAAAGGCTGCTTTTCATCTCTTGTGCACATTTCGACTCAGAATTTTCTCAGCTTTTTTTTATTTTTTATTTCTATCTCTGGCTAAGATAAATCATTAACTTATTATTATCACTTCATTTGATAATAAAAGACTGAAAGAGAAAGATTAATGAACGATTATCAAAACCACCGATGGACCATCAAAGATTAATACGAACATTACAACACTGATTCAGAGGAGGCTTCAATCACAGTCAAGTGTCACGTTAATGTCCACTGAATACGACATTAAACATAGCAAAGGTTTTGTTTTAAAATAAAGTCAAGTTAACCCATAAAATGGGATCATTTTAATGGGGCAGATTATTATAGTGGAACTCATTATCCTGGTTATGTCAAAAAATGACACCATCATGCGGCCAATATACAGTAAAATTAGAGCAGGTTTTAAGCATTACCTAAAGGGATGAAAATGTTCACATAAATAAAATACATTGAGGGATAATCTTTTGGAACTATTTTCCCTTAAGAGAGTGATTCAGTACAGACTTGAGGATAAACTACTGTATGGAAATATCCAGGACTATTCTTTTTTTTTTTTTTTTTTTTACATCACTAGTTTGACATACGACTCAAGTACAAGCATATGAAAGAACAGAAACAAACAAATGAGACCAATAAAAATGTTTTCGATCAGAATCATGCATTACTCCTTTCCTGAACTGAATAGTGCAGATAAATCTGATCTCTGTATCTCTTGCTAAAAATGTTCACATGCTGTTATATGAGAGTCTTGTTAAAGAATTCAGCTGGGATTCAGAAAGGAGAAGTGATTATAGACTTGTTTATACGTCCCTAGGGTCCCAATGCTCTGAAATATACTGCTGCAATTAAAAAAAATAGGCACAATATTTAAAGGGACAGAGCCAATAAAAAAAATGTTTTTCACATGATGGCACGGTAAACAGTGTTAGAAGGAACAAAACAGTTAAAATAAATGGATAAATAAGAGATTAAAACTTTTGTTATGACTTTTTTAGATTAGTGTATGTTTTTGTAGTGAGACTGCACAAGATTCTAGTGGGAACTTACGTACGTAATTTCTAAGAGGTGTCGTTCCAAAAACATTGCGTTTTAGCAGTTTTGCTGATTTGGATAACCATGTGTTGTCATTTGTGCTTTGTATTTAAATTTCACAAACTTTTGGTTTCAAATAGAACATCATCGTCTGAGAAAAAAAAAAAGTTTTCAAATTACTAACTGAGACAATTGCTAAAAAGGTGTTGTGACTTGTTTTCTTACTAAAGCCTGTTCTCTGCCTCAAGTTTTCTCATTAGTAAGTTGAGAACTTTAGCCTGAAAGTCAGCAGTACATCAGCCTCTATTGATCTTTCTCAGATGGGTCCGGAGTCAGAATGTGAAGTATACCGCCATCATCACTTCTTTTCTCAAGAACGTAAAAGCATGCAAAAGTAAATTGATATAAACTCCCTGAACGTCTCCAGCTTTATTGCAATGTGTGCTGCAAACACAAATTTAAACAAGTAAATTCCAACCTTAAAGTTGATCAAGCCAAACCCACAAATGGATTGTTGTATTGAGTCGTGACCTAAAACACATTGTAGTGTAAAACGGAAAGAAAACCAGACTCTCAATATACAACAAATGGCCTACTCAAAAATCCACATTAAAATATCACCATCTACATAACAAAGAAAAGGGACTGTAGCAAAATTGCACTCAAAAAAGCCTTATTCGTCACCAACAAGAACAATGACTCAACAATTTAATCTCCTGAATCAGTAACTCAACTTAATAATATCTCATAAATTTCCGGTCCTCCAGCTGATCACTTACCTCTCCTCTCGGTCTAAGCATGGAAAATTCGCCTTGCCTCAGACTCTGCCTCCTGCTGGACCTGCTTTGCCATTTAGCATTCATGGTTTTCCAGAACTTCTTTGAGGACAAGTGGTATTATTTCTCTATTGTTCCCTAACCCTGTTCTAGTTCCCTCCATGCTTGAGGTTTTGCTTCTGCAACGACAGAACCTTTGGTACATCTGACTGTCCAAACACAATTAAGTTTTGTTTACTGTTACAGACTCATTCAATTCGAGTATCATTAAAAGGTTAATTTATGTCAGTAACTCAGTTCACTGAGTGAAACACGCTACATAGATTAATCGGACATAGACGGTTTATTCAGTTTTTTTTTTTTCATTTCCCACCTTGTTTTAAAACGTGCTATTAATTTACAGTCGAGTTTGAATGGGGATGGGAGGTGCATCTTATCAAACTGTTCCTATTTCATAATGAGCTGTGTGATTAGATTACACCTAGCAAATCCAGCAGCTCGACACTAACGCCTTTAATCTCCCTCATTCTTTTGCAGTCTTGTGTTATAAGTGCAACATGGTCGTCTCCGGGTGCACGAGTGGAAAATTATCATGAAGAACACATTCTCTGCTCCTCAGAATGGATTTTATTAGGTTTGGAACGATAAAAAAGACACTTTGGTGCATAATCAATCCAGATAACTGGTTGAAGGCGGGAGGTCACTGTTCTCAATTGTGTCAGACCAATTTAGCATTTGCCTCAAGAGCGCGCTCCCATCCCCCACCCAATCCGTCTTTTAGTGCCAATAGTGCCTACCTTCTCCGTGACCCCAGTGTTTTCCGGGCAACACAAATCATTAACAAAAGGTCATGGTGGAAAGGGACTTTATATTTAACGTGTAAAAACAAATTAGATATTAGGTGTCAGAACCTGGAAGGCGCCTGCGCTGTCAAGTCAATTGTCACTTCATCCCAGGCTGACGATTTATCAAATTACAGCCCAGCTGTAGGGGCTTACAGCCGAGATTAGTGACACATAGGGAGGAAGAGGCGTTTTTTTAAGTGGATCCTATACCTCAGCCTCCAATCAATAAAGTCTACTCTTCTCACCGCCTATCCTACATGCTACTGTTTTTTTCCCCTTCTTCCCACCTGTCTTTCTCTCAGCTGTCTAATTCTCAAGCTCAATACCAATCTCAAGGGTGTATGCCTGTGTTTGTGTGTCCCGATTTGTGTATGGGCTGCTTGTGTTTCCTTGTGATTGTGTTTTGGTTAGGTGAGATATAATGTAGGACAGGCTTTGGCAGCTCCATTATCTGGGTGGTGTCAGCTTGTCCGCCTTTGCATGCTTCCTTTCTTTAGGCCCACTTTCCCAATCAAACATTTATTTGCCGCCCTGACATCCCGTGTCAAGCCTCTTCTCGCTGTCTGTCAGTGAGTTGGGGCTTACTGTACTGATAGCTCAGCAGCTTACAGGCCTGCCGTTGCTGATATGTGACCTCTGTTCTCATTCTTTCTGCAAAACTTTCCAACACAAAGTCGGAATTTTAAAGTGTGTTTCATGCAGCCTTTGAGATTGGATTCACAATTAGATTCTGTGTGTTTGGGAACTTAACTTTAGTTTCAGCTGAAGTTTATAAAATAATGTGATTGTGCCTTTAAACATACAAAACATCTAGAATTCCCTCCTTAAAAAAAGTTTGCGTGGGTAAATCTATTTAATAATTTTACTGTAAATGATCTTTTTATGTTCATAAGATATATCCTAACAAAAAGTCATCCAATGCATTGTTGAAAATACATTTTTGCATTTTTTTTGTAAAGTTTCTTTGCGAGTGAGCCCAATGTTTTCTGAATGCCATTTCAAAACATAATTTGTGGTTTTTTTGTTTTTTTTTTGCCACTTATTAACAAATTTTTAAATATGAAAAGCATCAATGTTTATTTTTAAGGCCCATTTATGTCTAAATGTCTAAAACAATCTCTTGTCCTGGATGAAAAGTGTCTCCTAATAATGTTTTTTTTATTATTGTTATTTTTATCACTATGTTTTATAAAGTGCACCAGGCCCTCCATCACTATGCTGCCTCCACCGTACTTTAAGGCTAACATTGTGTCCTCAGCTTGGATACTCTCCCCACTTTACATATTACATTCGCTGTTTTCCATGTGTGCTTTTACTGTTTGCAAGTCCTGTTGAGCCCCCGCCCCTTTTTCTTTTGTCTTTTTGCAGAAACAACAGATGAGTAGAATTACAAACTGAAAGTTGGGTTTTTATGTTTCATGCTTCTGGTATGATGGCTGTTTTCTGTCTGGATGGCCTTTCAGCCCAAATGTGTAAAGGACTTATTTTTATGTAGATAAAGCTCCTCTCTAACCAGCTCCAGGCAGCATCTTTACAACGTCTTTTGTTCCGGAGTTGATATGCATATTTCATACCAAACATGTTCATCTTGGGGACAAAGAACCTGTCTCATTTCTGTCTCATGGTGGCTAGACGTTCCCATGGTATTTTTTACATGCATATAACTGTTTGAACAGATGAGCGTGGCACATTCAAGCATCTTAAAATTGTTCCCAAGAATAAAACTGTCTGTGGTGATTCACATTCCTCCTCCGGATATCTTGCTTTATTTTATAGTCCTATGATATCATACAAGAAAACAGTGTGTGTGTGAAGCAATGCCTTTATGTCTTTTATTTTATTGGGCATGCTAAAAGTATGAAATCCCGCAATATATATAATTTTTTTTTTATCCTGCTATTTTTATACTGTTGTAAAGTTGTTAAAAAGTTGGTTATTTACTCGTTAGTTGAAGAGATGCTTTAAATTATATTTTTTTTATGTTCTGGCAAAACAGATCTGCTTTCAGTGTGAGTGCCAGCTGACTTGCTCAGTGATTTAGCATACGATTAAGTCAGTAATTGGGGGCAAAGTGTAAACAGATAACTGATTCAATTAACCTTCTTACTGTAGGCATTTACAATCACAGACAGACATTTAGCCTCCTAGCCTATAGATATCTTAAGAATGCAAATGGTCGACCAGAATGAGGCTTCAGCAGCAGATGGGAAACACACTTTCTGGGGCACATGGCAGCTCAATTAATAGTGTTAAATGTGGAAATAATTCAGGGTGCCATTTTATCATTCACAGGGGAGGATAAAAAAAAATAGCACAGAAATGTCATTTATCCATAGCGCATGTAGGAACAAATTGAAGTGACACTGAAGAGTGGAACTAGCTGTGCAGACAGCAAAAGGAACCAGGACACTCTTGTTATTGGTAGCCTAACAGTGAAACGGTGTTGTGTAAGTTTCCCGTTACAAAAGTTCAGGTTCTAAGTTCAGCTTACTCAAATTACGACTCAGTTTATTTATAGTCACAGTTCCACTCTTAAAAATTCAGGGTTAAATCCACAGTCCCAAGATGGTTTAGCTAGCATGATCATTTTTTTCAAAGATGACGTCTGAAGAAAAGAAATTCTTAAATCTTGGGAGATGACAGCTTTGCACATAAACGGTCTTCATTGAAAAGTTTCCATATATGCAAAACTGATAAAGACTTAAAGACTTACAGGTTTAACTACAATGAAAGTTCACCTTGTAAAATATGCATTAAATGGGGCTAAAGAAAATTCATGACACACTTTTTCAGACTTCTAATTGTAAAAAAAAAAATTAATCATGATTAGTTTGTTTTCTACTGTGCAATGACGCAATACTTTGTGCATAAAAAACTCATTGACATTTGTAGTTGTAAGGTTACAGAAAGTGGAAAAAAGTTGAGGCATTATTCCTTTTGTTATACACTATAAAAAGGAAATATTTTAAATGATACTGGCACAAATATGAAAACAATATTGATGACTTTGAGGAGAAAAAGTCACATTATGCTTCAGGTCTTAATGTTTCATCCTATAAGAAACATTTGTTTTTGACTTTAACAGCTGTGCAATTTTAATCAAAGGATAAACAGGGACACTAAGTTCAGAAAATAATCTCTTTATTTTCTAGAGTCATATGACTTTCTTAATTCATTTCCTGCTACCTCCTTCCTGATGCCAACAAAAAAAAAAACTGCTTTCAACCATCTGTCTCCCAGTGCAACACATTCCTTTTCTATTCTCCCGATAGAAAGAAGGAAAACGGCCATGTTTATAGGGAAAATACATACAGGAGAAGCAAATCTTTTTTCTTCACCTTTCTTTATTTATCCAGATGTGCAAGAAGCTGTATACTGTCCCCTCTAAACCTTTTGCCCAAGGGAATAGTTCTTACTTCACAAGTTTCTCTCTTTCATTTCTCTTTACTTTGGGTGTTTTTGTCACGTCGTTCTTGTCTCAGCATTATGTACTCAGAATTTGTCATTTATTCTTAACCAAAAAAAAAAGTGCACATCTTGTAAATTGTACAACCTGCATGCACACATACATGATCAAACACAGGTATGCACGCAAGATAAAAAGACGGCATGGGGGACAAAGGAGGGGAAAAGGTTACACATAGGAATCCCTGGAAGAAGTGGCAGGAGGTGGAAGAGGAGGTGGAAGTCTGGGGCTGAAAAGTGGGAGCACTAGAGTGTTTGGCCAAGGGGAAGGTGTTCTGACAGAACACAGCCTGTAGTGCCGGTTGCAGTGGAAAGACAGGTCAATGGCAAAGGAGCCTGTGGGGACACCGGTGAGGGGTTGGCAATGGACGCCGGGGGACGCAGAGAGTTAGGACACCTCTGTGTTCAACACTTTGTGGAAAAACTGCAGCAGTGAGGTTACACTTCACCACTCCAACAAATAAATCTCTCTTGCTGTTGTATATCTCTGCATCACAGTGAAGCAGAGATACAAGATAAACTGAGGAGTACACACTAGACTTAGGATATGTTTTTTTTTTGTTTTTTTTTCACAAGTTAGAGGCAATCATTTTGAACAGGCACCCCTCAGATCTGCTTCCCCTCCCCCTGTTTGCTTAGGCTCAAAACTGTGCACCACTGTGCGTAAGTTTATGCATGACCTTGTCATTGTGCTATTATGATTATGCATTGCTGTATAAGCTTCTAGATGCTATGGATAATCATGTTAAATACTTTTATGGTAATCTATCTCGCAAGAAGTGAAACTTTGCTTGGAAAATTGTTTTACTCTTGAATTGTGGCCAGAATGGTTTTCCCAATCAGAATGTCTCCCCTCGCAGCAGTTTTGCAGAAATATCAGCTAAAATAAATCTCAGGCTGAACCTTTGACTTTTCCCAATTGGAGTTGATGGTTAAGCTGTTTCCTGCAGTGGACTGGCGACCCGTTCAGGGTGTACCCCGTCTCTCGCCCAACAAATACTAGAGATAGGCACCTGCCCCAGAGTGACCCTGCAATGATAAGTGGATGTAGACAATGGTTGGATGAATATTCAGCTGTTTACAGGAATAGGCTCTGTGAGGAACAAATTCTGGGTTATTTGAGATAGACGGGTAATTTGGAACAATTTAAAGCAGCACACCGGCACCGTTGCACAAAATAGATTTTCAAGTTTGTTTGAATAATAAAAGAGGACGAAGTAAACTTTAGAAATGCTTACCTATTGGAAAGTCTCACACTTACAAAGACTCACAAATCAAATTATTTCCTGTGAACAAAGATATAATATTCAACTTGCAGAGGCAAACCCAAAGTAACACATGCAGATTGAGTCGACACAAGAGTAATCTTACATGTAAACCAGCAGGTATCCCTACTGGCAATGAAATCGGCGACTTCTATGCATGTCGACACTTGTGACGTCGATTGGTTGCTTCTTTAAAGATGACTAGAGTCACGTTCAATAAATTATAGTATTATTGAAATGTTAATGTTGTACAGTCACTCAATTAACTAAGTGAAACACATTAAAGCGACCCATTCTAACTTATTTAATATGATTGCATAGTTAGAAATGTTTCTATCCTAATATGTTAAAATTAATCCAGGGAAGGAAATTATTACTATTATTATTTTAGCTGATTTAACTCAAATGTAAATGGATTTCAGGGCTTTTAGTCATCATTCTATGATCTTAAATAGTGTGATCCACAGTGTTATCTTCTATGGCATCATCAGCTTTGCATCGCTTCAAGGCTACAAGCAACAGATTATAAAGTGAGGTACCTCAAGGCAGCAGAGGGAGCTAAAATAAAAATGTGTTTCGGATGAAAATTAAAGACTTAGATCAAAATAATATTGCACATAAAAGCAATTCAGCATGGTTTGCTTTAATAAAACACTTGTACAGGGATTCTCATTGTTTAACCAAATTATTGTTGATGTTTTATTTTAATCTTAAGTATATTTTTGATACACACCTTTTGCTCCGACTTCATCTTGCTTATTTGATTTTTGCCACTAACATTGTTTGCAAAACAAAGTGCTTTAGCAATCAGAAAATCTTCAGGGTGCAGTTGATTCACTGCCAGTTTTTTTGTCTTTTAACTCAAGAAACATGAGAGTAAAAAAAAAAGAAAAGAAAAAAGACACGCTTGTGTGCTGACATGGTTCTGCTGCAACTGATAAGAAACATGTACCAAGTAACACATTTTCTTTGAAAACGAGATAAGAAAACGTTCAGAAAACCTCATATAAACTCTATTCTGGGAAAGACATGAGAAAAACAAATCCAGAAGCAGAGTTATTTTGCAAGGAGACATAAACAAACTTTAAATGACAAACACCCCATCTTGGTGGATTTACTGTTGCAAGAAAGTTGTATTTAAAAGACATCTGGAAAGATAAAATTAAAATCAGACAGAAACATATGCAGCTACTGCTGTTGAGCAATGCGGTCTCTCACAAATTAACAATCAGCTCACAATGATTTAGTTTCATAAGATATTCAATCTCATCGTTTCACACGGTCAGGAAAAGGGGTTTTTCCCCAAGGCAAGCTGTGCCAAGCTGACCTTTGCTCTAGTGAGTAAGAACAATACTCATAGCTAAATACTGCTGAACTTTTCTCGCCTACTGGAGAGAGTGAGAGACGTGTCAATCATGGAGAGTCTTCATATACCCACACACTGCTGAAGAAGGCAAAATAACTAAAAAACTGTGTGGGTGAGCTCCAGGTTTTGTTGAGATTTATATAAGTGTTGGGAGTGTCATGAAACCCGCCTGAAATGACGGGTGAGTTATGGACTACCACAAGAAAAGAAGAATCATAATATTAATATTTTAACTGCTTCAGTGGGATGTCATTTTCTTTCAAGCATAAAAAAAATAAAACACTGGACACATACATCTACTATTCATTTTAGGATGACTTCACATTTGCTGTTGAAATAATTCTGTTTTTGGATTTATTTTTTTTTTAGGCTGACCACACATGATTGTATCCGATTTATAATAATGTAAAAAGAAAATAACAATAATAAAGGAGAGACTGGATTAAGACTAAAATGCAGAAAATAAGAGCTTCATTGAAACATTCAAACAAAAAGGTGAAACATATGCCATATATGAAGTGGTCTTTGAAAAAACTAGTTCACAAGATCTACAAAAAGCAACAAAATTACATCTCAAATGCTCAAGAACCTTTACTTTTGAAGTTGTAATATGAAGTAAATTAGCTTTGGCAGGGAAGGAGGAAGAGAGAGGAGTCAATAAACATCCACTGTGAGAAAGCTAGCTTTATTGTCATTCTGTGATCTCTATTGTATAATAAATAGTTTCAAACTTTTAGAATTAAGCAACGTTTCCAACCCAATTTTCACTATTTCCACTAATAAAAAGAAACAGGATCGCCAAGGGAATTCTAGGCAAATTATTTAAATATATTCACACAAATCTCCGCAGGCACATAATTCTATTTTTTTTTTTAATTTTCCAGTAAAAAAAAAAAAAAACAAGCAAGAAATTGGAAAAATCTGTTAGCGTGACACAAAACCCAACTCATTCTTTGGGTTCTGAATTCAGTGAAGATTCGACTCGGCTCATTTGTAACAGAGTCATGGTAAAATTAAATAGAAAAACACTGCAAAGATCTGAATGAGAGCTGCAATTAAAAAATATATAAAAGTTGTTCTTCTGCTTTGTGAAACTTGCTTGTTCTCCATCTCCCCTTTTTACCAAAGGAAAATGCTGATGCCCTTTGACAGAAGCATAGCATGTATCTGACTGAATTATCAAGACTTCTGACTCGCATCTCAAACAAATCTCCTCCCATCTGCCATGTTTTATGAATCACAAAGGATAAAATAACACATTATTTTGTCTCAAGAGCTTAATAACATTTATTTTGTCTAAAACATCTCTGGTAAATTGTAGGACTTCAAACTTCACAAACTTTTCTCGACTAATCATTTAATGGGGAGTCTCAAGTGAGACCTACAAAGTGGCTTTGGATAGTCATTAGTTACGTCATAAGAATTTCCTTATAAATTAAAGAGAAAAGATCAGCCAAAGGAAGCCTAAACATCTGCTTCACAATACATAGTCAATTGCTCATTACATAGACATTCTTTTAATCCAATATTTTACTTGTTACATCAGAACAATTGCATAGTCTCCCCCTAGGCAGCAATAAACAGTACTCTACACTCTTCTGTCTGCCATTAGTCTTTTAAATAAGCTGCACTATCACATTATTTCGACTTCAGTTGTTCCTTTCCTGTGATTCACACTTGCTGTGTATTGTGCGGTCAGAGGTGGATTTTCTGATATGCTGTAATTGCGCTTTTATGTGTTTGTGCGGTTATTTCTTGTCTACTCCTTTCTCTAAAAGGTTACTTAAGATCCAAAAGTAGAAAAAACAGAAATTAGACTCAGGTGTTTTCCGGCGCTGATTTGATGGTCAAATGTGAATGCATTTAATGTTTTCATCAATCAGCAGGTCTATATTTCTGCTTCATGTTTGTCAAAGTAAAACTTTGTCACAAACAAATATGATTTTGCAGGACCTTATAATAACTATTGGTGCTAATTTTGCTGCTATGAGACAGACTTTTGACTTTATCAGACCTTGTATACAAAATAACTTTTTCTTTTCATAACAATTTCACACAGGCAAAAGATAAATAAATTCTTGAAAAAATATATTAGTTATTAAGGCAGGGCTCTGCAGTCTGTTTCTGCAGAGCCCCATTTGGCTGTTTGGGCTCTTCACAATGGCTCTTAATACCTTCAGTCAAATATTATGCGCAAAAGATTACAATTGTTTTTTAAAAAGAAAACAAAGAAGCTAAATACATTAGTTCTTCTGTTTAGCACAAAATATTGACACCAAAGGTACAATCACTGCAAACTTTATACAAACCTTACGGCTAAAAAAAAAAAAAACGTAGGGCGGCACAGACACTTAGAGATGGGGAACTTATCTGTCACCTGCACATTCAACAAGGGGAATACACTTTTTGAAGTCGCTATCTTGTTTCCAGCTTCTAATTCCAATAATTTCAATAACTAATTAACGTTTTTAAGGGATTTGTTTTAGTTATTGCAGGGGGAAAAAAGCCTGCTAATGGCACCATTTGTTTCAGACTGGCCACTGGCCACCTTGTCGTCTGACTGCGAATGTTGAGATTTATTTATTTAATTACTGAATTGAGTTTAATTAAATATTTACCAAAAATAATGAAAAGTTCAACAATTATTTTACAAATGTGTATCTTGGGAAATCATGTCAGTAAGTTATCCTAATATAAAATGGTGTTAAAAATCAGCACATAAAACTATTTCAAAGTTTTGACAATAACTTGGCTTGTATAAATAAGGAGAAGCAACTCAATTTCTTCTACTCGCATTTTATAAAAAATATTTCTTCCATAACTCTTTTTTTTATAAATGTAAACTTAAAAACGGCCTGCTTATGCCACCTATCCTTCAGTTGTCATTAAACTGAGCTACTGAGCATAGTGCTTCAGATCTCTTCCTATTTTATGCTGCACCTAACAAGCATCCAAATTAGACCGGTGAGGAAACACACATGCTCACCTTACTTCTGCACATACCTCTAAAGCCTTTAGTTGTTGGTCAGTGATCCAAGTTGTTTTTTTTTTGTTTTTTTTTTGTTTTTTGTTTTTTAAAGAAAGCAACGGGAGACACGTAGAGAAACTAAAACAATGATAAAATGGAAGATAAAGTGGCAAATTTATTCTCTGCAGCCAAACAAAACCTGAGACAATTGCAAACAAAACAAATTATTCAGGAGCAATTAAGCAACTCCACAAGCCTGAGGCAAGCATTACAAACAACTTAGCCAAGCAGTGGGCATTAGAGATGTAGACTCATGAATAAATGATTCTCAGATCTCCAATTTGACATCAAAAAGATAGAGACTGAGCCTGCTATCAAAGGCACTCCATCTTTGCTCGTGTCACAACCAAGGTAATGTCTTCTTATTTCTTACTCTGCTTCTGCAAACCCCCACCTTAACCTCTTTTCTGTCTCTTTCATTTTCTTCTTCATGCAACACGTTGTAACTACCTCCCTTTACCACCGCATCAGCGTTTGATACTGCAGCGCCCAGCCCACAGACCTCCTCCTGTGGGTGTCAAGACATCAGAAAGCAGCAAAAGTCAACCACCTGCTGTGTTTGCCCCCGCACGTCGTTGCTTGATCAGCGAAAACCAATCCTGCTTGATATCAGACACAAACTAGTGCTGGCAAAGTAACATGTCTCAAAATGGATGCATCTACTCTGTAAATGACCAGTAACATGGCCAAATGGATTTAAATAGTTGTTTAATGCTTTCTTATTTAACTACAACATTTTAAGTGCCTGGTGTTTCAGTTAGAAATCCAAGGGCTGATTTTGTTGCTGTTACCAGTAGTACATCCAACTCGGCAGAAAACAATATAAACACAGTAAATACGCAAAACTTGTAAAACAGTTAAGGGGATTACAATGACATGTATAGGATGGGAGAAGCTGAATAAATAAATAAATAATATTTTTGACGCCAATACATTAATTCTAAATATGGACTGAATACTGTCTTTTTCTGATTTTCTTTTTAATATATAACACAATGGCTGGTTCAAAAGGAAAAGTGGAAACTAATACATGCCATAGGGTTGTGATGATGTGAATGGCCTTGTGTTACTTTATAACCATGATAATGTAACTAAGGGCAAAATTGTATTTGTTATTACTTAAAAATACAACCATTTTTCACTGCATTGGTTTCTCTGTTATGTTACGGTTCTGTTTGCTATAGAAAACAGTCGTTCATACAGTCAACGCTGTCAGGAGTTGACCACCATGTGTCCCAGTGGATACTGGTCTACTTCACTGGCCGTCCACAGTGTGTGAGGTCACAGGACTGTTTCTCCGACAAGCAGGAAACTGTCCTGGCACCATTCATCTTCACCTTCCACACTGCAGATTTTACTTTCTGAAGACATTCTTTGACTCTGTGGAAACCTTATTCATCCCAGTCTGACTGAGCTCTGTTTAGAAATGCAACTTTCAAACAAAAATTTTCTTTACCATAGACCACGTACATTTTATAGATAAGGATAAAAGTGCAGAAATAAAACACACAAGAAGACACTTGTAAGATAACCGAAAACATCAACTGATATGAAAAGTTCAAGTCACATTGTTAAAATCAGAGAAAACAAAGGGAACTGGAGAAGAGTAGTCTGTCTAGAGTGCTATAGCAATTTGTTCTATATAAGAGGAAACAACCAGACTTCTCCGAGCCTCACTCCTGGTTTTCAGAACAGCCGAGGTCAGTTGCTCAGCAGACCTGAGTGATCTAAGATGGAGCGTAAGGGCAAAGCAGATCAGAGCGATACAGTGGAGCGTGGTCATACAGACATGCCAGAGGGATAACTTTAGACATTACAGTTGTCCAGACAGGCAGTGAGAAATGCCTGAATCGCCCCTTTTGAAGTTCTGTCTGTCACGATTTAGCACTGATTTGCTTCCAACATTTATAATAACACTCCATAATCACTCCCAAACTTAATTCCAGCTATGTGATTTTCATGTATGGCATTAGAGTTGCAGGACTTAACTTATTTTCCATTTTAAAGAAAAACAATAGGAAGACATTCAAGTCAGAGCAATGGTTTGATGATGTAGGCGCATTTTTTTTTTAAACTGCATGTAAATCTGACTACATTTTGTGGAAATCTCATATATTTTAGTCAGTATACCTTAAATCAGGGGTCTCAAACTCAATTTACCCAGGGGCCACTGGAGGCAGAGTCTGGGCCGCATAAAGGATTCCACAAAAAACATTTAAAAAATATCCTCAAATATCATCAACATTTAATTATTTCTCCAATACATGAACTGCAGGCTTTGGCTTTGACAAAGACATGATGAGGGTGTGACAAAATTTAGTTTATTCCACTTGGCGTCGCTCTTGTTCTACGTTTCATAGAAGTCTTTAGCCAGCTAGCAACGTATGGAAAACGTCTGGACGCGTGGCATCATTACCACTTCTACCTGTCACAACAGCGCGGCGGATGACGAGCAGCCCAGTAGCAGTCGCCTTTCTTTGCGTTTGATTGTGGCATTTGTTAATGGTAGAAAGTACCGGAATGGCGACTGCAAAAAAAGGCAACTGGTACCGGACTGTGCCATCATCCGCCGCACTATTGTTACAAGTGTAGTGTGCATGAAGTCAGTGTAGCTTAGCCTGGCGCTGAATGTCAGCCATGACGAGGAAAGGCGGACGGGACTTCCTTCAGAGGTCCGCTCACCCTGTGGGCCACACTAATATTATACTTTCATATCACGGTGGGGGCAACAAGACATCGTTCTGGGAGGCCGCAATTGGCCCGCGGGACGCGAGGATGGGACCTTTGCCTTAAATCCTCTAGTCCTGCATGTTTTGGGTATTTCCCTACTAGCAAACATCTGACTTCCAGCAATGGGATTTTCAAAAGCTTCTGCTCCACTTGATGGCATTCTGAGGGGAAAATGCAATCATTTCAATCAGGTGTGCTGGCACATAGACATATTTAAACAGTCCAGGACTGTAGGCTCTGAGGACCAGCATTAAGAAACACCAGTAGCATATTGTTTATTTGCATATAATTTCATCAAGGCCCAGTAGTCTGTAATGATGTGGAGACCTGTTCAGGGTGTACCCTGAAAATAACATTAACAGTAAATAAGACTCTGGCTCAGCAGATGGCTTGTAAAAAAAAAAAAAAAAGAAAAAGGTGAATATTTCAGCCTCATTTGCTGCAGCTTGACCATGTGCTACTTAACTTTAATATAAGGTTTATTTTAAATAAGCCAGATACATTTAACTAGCTGTGGTTTTATGACTTGTAGGGTATAAATATTTTGTAGAAATTTGTTAGAGAACAATAAAAGACATTGGACAAACTTGTGATGTTGGTTATATCTGAATAATATTTGGGGCAACAGAAGAAGATTTGTCTTAATGCTCTAAATAGGACAATATTTGTGGAGACATGTCGTTTGATGTATTACTGGATTACTGGATGGCATCTTCTTAAATAGCTTACAGGTTTAAAACTGATTTAAAAACTCACCCAGGGCGCCAATGATCAAGAATCTCATTTGCTGCTTTGCATTGCTGCTTAACAACACACCAGTTAACTCTTCAGATTTTTAAATTAATCCTAGATACTATAAAAAAATGTAATTGATATTTTTTAAATTTTGTTTCAGTGTCTTGTGAAAACATTTCTCATCTCCTTTAAGAAACAACTGCCTTGCTTCAATGAAAAATTATTATAACTCTAAATGTGCCAGTAATGTATTTTATTTTAAGGGTGAGATGCCAGCAGTAAAGCAAAAAAAAAAAAAAAAAAGGATTATTTTTTTTACTAAAAATTCATTTAATGCATTTGAATAAATTTTGAAGCTTTCAGTTTGATTTTCAATCTGACAAACAGCTATTTCAGACAAAAAAAAGACTTAAAAAAACTGAAAGCGAAACAAATATCAAAAGAAATCAATAAAAATGGCAGGTGAGGCAGAAGGAAGAAGAGTAGGAGAGAGCAGTCGGTCTTTGTCTAAGGGCGACAAGCAAGATAAATGCAACATGTGCACAAAGTGTGAAGCAAGGGGGGGGAAAGACAAAAGAGAAGCAAAGGAGGGAAAAAAGCAGTTGTCAAAGATTAAATGGATCAAGAGGTGTTTGCTGTTTAAAGAAATGTACTACATTTACAAAACAAAGTAATTTTATCCAGTTTTATGTTTGCTATTCAGTAAGCTGAACAATATCTTTTAAATATGTGTGTGACTTGTGTGTGGTTCCATGGCAGGGTGTCAAACTAATTTTCATTTCAGTCCACATCAAAATGGCCTCAGAGGTAGTTTAACTACCTTTTTACAAACTGTTAAAATATGATGTCTTTCTCCAGGGGCGGAGCTATGAGGGAGAGCTTGAGGGCGGGGGGGTGGTTGGCCCCCCGGCCCGGGCCTTGGGGGACCCGGATGGGAGGCAGAATATGACTTCAGGGATCCAAGCCTTTATATGTCTGATGATAGCTGGAGAAGGTGGGCCATCTCCTATTTATATAGTAGCTGCTCCAGTCATTGTTGACTCATGGTTACGAAAAACTTTACAAGACCGACTGATTTTAGTGACAAAGTGGATGTAAAATATTGAATAAAATGTTGTGCTACATGACTGCTTTATTAACATTTAAACTTTATGACATACAAAATTACAAGTGGATGTATTCTGGTTAAACTTCGTCACCAGCCGTCCACCAACGTCATCATCGGTCACTTGACAACAGATGGCAAACTAGCTAGAGTATTTTTACAGACTGAACTAACTTGAGTGGAGCTCCATGGAGCGGCAAAGTGAAAAGGATGAAAAAGACTGAAAAAGACTTAAAAAGAGAGGAAAGAAAAGCCACAAACTGGACACATATTTTGTCTTGGAGATGAACCGGACTTTTTTGTTGGCAGCCCAGCGAAGGAGCCGGACTAGTTACAGGTAGCAACTCTGATCTTATTACAATGTGTGAGTTAACTGTAGACTGACCATAAATTTTATCAGCCCAGCAGCCTAGCTTACATCTCCTTTTCTCTCTGTCGGTGGGACAGCGGTGATGTCAGGGACTCAAGGCTGAGTTATAGTCACACTTTTGACAGTTCGGGTTGAGAGCATTTTTGAGCCAAGACAGAAGTTCACATTGGAGCTGCCTGGAAGAGCATCTTCCAGATCGAGCTGCTGCGACACGCTGCGCATGAGGCGCGTGCCTCTGCGTACGCTTCAAAAACGTGCTGTTGAGTGCTCGGTCCAACTTGTCAACAATAAATCTAGCTTCAGCAGTTGCAAGCTGCTCCAGGCTCCGAGTTGAAATTGATAAAGTGTCAACACGATACGATACGATACGATCCGATCCGATCCGATCCTATCCGTGGTTCTGAACGGAATTGAATTTGTGTTGTTCATCATTAGTGACCACGTAGCATGATGGTTCTGTTCTTCTCTTGGTTTGTTGTACTTCATGTCTGATGGATTTCAGAATGACAGAGTCGTTCTCTGTGGTAGACTATGTTGTAAAGTTAAATTATCATGAGCTGTATTATTTGGGTGTAGGTCATGGTCATTAGCCCCATCCCCCGGCCTGACGCTGACTTGTTCCGCCACTGACCTAAACTTTACTGTGAACCCACAAACAACATCTCTTCTTTGGAAGCCGTGAGTCCCCACAATGTAATATGTCCCAGTAAAATGGTCCCCACAAGGCATCAAATACAGACTTCACAACCTCACAGTGGCATAGTGGATATACAATATGCCTATATTGATAAATGTATAGCATGTGTTTTCAACCGATCTTGTTGCGGCAAACGCCGGTCCTCAGACAGGTTAACGAGCTGCACCCGATGACTCTGTCAACTGACCGGGCAAGACGAGCCAGCGGCTGCAAGGGAGCGCTATATGTTAATAAACTTAGGGCATAATTCAGGTTTGCACAACTAATTTAATAACTTTGTAAAAGTTATTTTATTTTTAAAAAGCACAATATACCCACTTCATTAATAGCTCTGTTCCGTTCTCCTCTGCCATTACTGCTGGTGTTTGAACACGTAGCCTCAGCCGGCTGAGGATGCGCGCGCATATTGCACCCTGCTAATGAACTAAGCCCGCGAAAATCAGGGGACAAACCGTCAACTATGTTTTCTTTCAAAACTAAATCGATTTTTAAGAATTTGACTATGTTAAGTTACGAACAAATATGATTGAGGTTATATTAAACAACTGAATTTAAATGGAACATGCGCAATTCATTGTCAAAAGGTAACGCATAGTTGCTTGCTAAATTAAACATTTTTGTACCACTTTACATTGACAGAATGTTGACTCAACTATTCTTCAACTATAAATTTTACTTTTTCTTTTATATATGCAGCTCTGGAAAAATAAAGAGCCCACTGCACTGTACCCCATTGAAAACCTCCTGGTTATTCCACCAAATATTGATTTATGATCTCTTCCTAAGTACAAACATTAGTATGGATGTTTCTAAATGAATATGAACTTGTTTTCTTTGCATCATTTGAGGTCTGAGAGTGCTGCATCTCTTTTGTTATTTTGTCCATTTCTCAATTTCTGCAAATAAATACAAAATTTATGGAATTTCTTAGACATGATGTTACTAGTTAACAGAATAAAAGAGCAATGTTCATTTTACTCAAGCATGTACCTATAAAAAGGAAAATCAGAGAAACTGTTAAGTGTTTTTTTTTTTTTAATTTATTCTGGAGCACACACTAAGATGTAAAATTCAAATGTTGCTTAGATACTTGTAAATAACTTTATCTAGGCAAAAATTATTTAAATTTACCATTAATGCTTACCTGTGCACAGTTATTCCACCAACACGGCCATATTGAGGGCTGCGGCTTCAAATGAGGATTTAATTTTTTAAAACCTGGGATCTAGAATGGTTTGGTAATAAGACATGCCCACAGGTTTTTTCTAGCCAATCAGATAATGACCGGCTAAAAGTGCGGTAGTGCATGAAAATATGTGTAAAAGTGCAATTCATACACTGAAATCAGGCGGCGCTGTGTTATACACTGGAATACACAAAACTCAGGTCACATGGTATATAAAGAAAGTGAGATATCACACTGTTTATTTACTGAAAAGTACAAATACAGAGTCCACATCATGCAAACGCTGGCATAGTTTCTATAAAACTTTAGATTTATGAGAAAAAGTGTTGTTTAGATTCTCAAAACTTAAAATACATTCCTTGATTTATAAGGACATTTGCACTGTCCTTGTATTACTACTAGGTACCTGTAATGTAAATACTTATTCAGGTCAAAAGGCAGGCTAAACCATACCAACACGCGCACACACTTCTGTTTTTCAGATCTAAAATGAATTGCAAAATCAACTATGAACCAGTCGGGTGCCTAGGGATGAATACAACTCTTCCATTACAGACATCTTTTAATGTTGTCATGGTACATCTGACTTGCTGTGCTTGTAATTTCATTTATCTCGAGGGCTGGAATGCCATTATATCTGGTTCAGACTTTGCAACACACAGCTTACAAAAGAGTATAAACAGCAAGCGAGGAAAATTTATTCCAAATGAAAAAGCTTTGAAAATCCTTTCCTGGATTTGTCAAGCTGGGCTTAGTTTTCTGCAACATGTTGGCAACCACAGAAAGGAAATTTGGAATAAAGAAGCAAAATGCTGCAGGTAAAAGAAACGAAACTCTGTGAGGCGTGAAAGGTGCCTGACATCTGTCAGATGGCAGGATTGCTAAATCTTATTCCTACAAACCACAGTCGTACCTTTGTTGATACTTTCAGAATCAGAAGGATTCACAAAATCAGCCTTGTACGCATTAAACGTGCAAAAATCTTAGATTTTTATTCATTGATATTATATATCCAAATATATAGAATATATTTGTCCACTGTGTGTTCAGGTCCACAGTGTTCATAAATTGCTACTAAGCTTTACACAAATATAGCAATATTCATGGTGGCTTCATTTTTAAGTAACACCACCCTTATGTTTTTGTGTTTGTATTTTAGCTGCAGTTGGTTTGAAAGTAAAGTAGAACTTGTTTCCCTTTTTAATAAGCAAACTGCAGCATCCGGCTTTTAATCCACACGGGCTCAAAAATCTACTAACACATTTTAAGTTTCATATTGCTTACATAGCCAAGCTTCCCCGTTTCTTAATGATACAGCAAACTATTAGAATCTGGTTCAGAAAGTCTGAACAGAAGCACAAAACCAAAATCCTACTTTCATGAAGAACAGATTATAAACAGGATTATTCAAATGCAGCTATTCTTCAGAGCAGCAGTGATGTGTCATCCTTATTCTCTTTGTGCCGGTGTATTTTTCTAGTCACTCTTTTTCCCCCCCTCACCCAGTCCCATGTATTCATACATTTTATACTTGTCCACAGTTAATTTTTAAATGTGTGCTCTAGATAATGCTTTCTTTCTGAAGAAAATACAGAAATCTCTATTTTGCCCAAATTCAATTTGATGTTTTATGTCCACGGCTTCATTTTGTTGCTCCTTTTGTAACTTGCCTTCAGACAAAGCTGTTATTCCACAATCTGTCTCATTAACAAAAAGAGTTTTTTTTTTCTTTGCTGCTCGTCTTTGTGAGAATGGTGACACTATCTGACAATGCACAGTGAGTGCTGACACTCTGCTGACAAGCAACGACAGCAATGAGTGTCGCAGAGAAGCACAAGGTACTTTGTCTTAATGAGCTGCCATACAGTTTGAGTTCTCCTCCACCTGTTATACAAGTTATCTCTCTTTATGCTTCCTGGGACTGGTTTCTGCATCCAACTGTCTTCTTTTATGTTTCTACTTATGCTGTCTTAAAAAGAGAGACAAAGACCCAAGAAAACATATGCCACCATTTATATTCACTTAGTAAAACAAAGAGAAAATGTTTAGATTATCTTTATTACAGAAACAAGGTTTTTTTTTTCTTTTTGAGTAAATTCAATGTTTACAAATAAATTGGTGCCCAGACCAATCAAGAAAATCTCATGTGTGTCGTTCAAAGATTAAAGTGGTAGGAGTTGAGATTTTAAGATGTGGGGTTCTGCAATGTAGTTGTCTCTATTTTCTCAAGCAGCAAAGTCTTCTAAAAAAAGTTTTTAGCTTTAGAAAGGTAGAAAAACTCAAAACTTTCTCATGAAAGAAGAGAGGATTTTTGATATGGATGATATGACTGATTATGGGTATTGTTACAGTACATCGGGGGTAAGCATAAGACCTATAATATTAAAGTTAATCTCCTTATTACTTTGTGTTAGGAGAGAGTATTTATGATTTACATTTAGCTTTTTTTCCCCTTACCTGAATGTATGTATGGACTTTTCACCACCTGTAATGACCAATACTTCCTAGTAGAAAAGATGATGTATCTGAATGGGACATTAAATAAAATAAATCATAAAGTCCTACTTGGTGCTAAATGAAAAAGTCATTCCATTTTTTTTTTCCAGAATCTGGACTATATTTAAACATCTCTAATGTAAAAATAACATATTTAGGTGGTGTTAGTTTGTGTATTGTATACTGAATAGTATTTATATGGCAATTTCATTTTAAGTACACAAAAACAGAGTCTTTTGGCAGTAGAGACACGTTAGATTAAGACAAGGGTGATAGCCACATTACTTAAACTGGTCAGTTATGGACTGGATTATTCTATACTGATTATAGTCCTTAGAACACATTTTTCACATGCAAAACCTTTTTTTTCTAATTGTGAAAAAAAAATGGCTGTTGGACACCAAAGAGGAGTTTGCCATGGTTACTATTCATGCATGAAATACCACTAAAAAAAGAACAGTAGGTGTACTGAGCCTTCCATTCAATGGTCCGATAAGCACCAACTCATTTCTTTGCTGATATTATTTCAAAGCAGCTATCAGACAGTAAGATGACTGATTAAGACAGTGCAGATGACTTACTGTTTTTTTTCTCCTAAGGAGATAAGAGGATGTTTCTACGAACTAGATTAAATTGACAAAGAACCGCCAGTTCTAAAGAAAACAGAGAGAGAGAGAAAAGATGATACAAGTATGGAAACTCCTGAAAGAACTTAATCTACATGGTGCTGCAAATGTGATAACTATTTTCTAATGCCATTATGTTCTGACTACTAATGCTGACATGATTGGAACTTGGCAAAGGCACTAGCTCAGTCTATCTGGCAGGGACTCCAGAGTTTTACTGTCCCGATATGCAAAGTATCATGTTTTGAGCAGGGATAGGATTCAACAATTTTATTTATTTATTTATTTATTTATTCATTTTCCAAAGATAATTTAGGAAAAAAAAAAACATCATGGCACTCCTGTATATAAAAAAAAAATCACTTCTTATAAGGGGAAGATTTACAAAGTAGTCCTCTTAAACAATCTGTTTTCAGGATTAATAACAGACATTTCATGACATACAGAGAGAGCCATAGATCCCTTGTTTTTTTGTTGTTTTTTTGCTGATGCAGTTATTTCGACTTAGTGTATACAATAAATTCTACTTCAGATAAGCATTGGATTGCATCTGTGCTTTCTGGTGTCTAACCACATGTTGGACCACATATTTAACATAGACAAAAAAAAAACCCCATAAAACAAGACTTTAGAAAAAAGTGACCTTGTCTCTTTTGGCCCACATTAACGGTCCTCTGCCGCGGAGACACTTCACTAATGCACAGTAATCCTCCAACACAATGACCCCAATCCTTTAAATCTGTCAACAGGGAAGCTGATGCTCCAGATTAGAGATCCAGCTGCAATGATACCAGGGGACTCTACTATTTTCTTGTCCATAAACTCCGTTATTTATAGTTTAAATTTCCTATAATGTGTAAGGCTCTCCTCGGGGCTTTTATTAGGTCTAAAATGAAATGCAACTGGAAGTGATTAAAGTTTTTGAGGTGAAATCTTTCTCGACGTGACAAAGTCTGCATAAATGTGGTCAAGCCAACCTTCACAAGCAGATATCAAATGTTTAGCTAATATGGCAAGAAAGGAATAACAAAGAGAAAAAAAACAGCAATATGATAAAACATTGGAATAAAAGACAAATAGGTGGAATATTATTACTTCTGTCTAGAAAATATGCATGTACTAACCAAATTAATTCTGCCCTTGAAATTCAATTATTTTAAACATTACTGCACCAAGTTGAATATGGAAAAGAAAATTGGGAGCAAAAAAAGGAAATTACACGAAAGAGTCTGATTCAATGAGATTATATCAAAATTGCTTTTTATCGTCACTTTAAATCTGCAGCTGTTTGCAGAGAGTGGCTTGTGCGATGTCGCATCCGCAGAGGCAAATTCATGTTGTGCATGGCATCAGATTATGTGGTATTCTTTAAGCTGCAGACAGCGTTTATTCATCACAGCTTGTAGAATGTAATTTTGAGCTGTGCTCACCTTAGAGACACGGGGAGGAGTGGAAATGGAAAAAAAATGAGCCATGAGTTATCGCATGTAGGCCTCCATCTTTGATAAAATACCTGTAATTCTTTAGGGATGGAACCAAGAATACAAGAAATGAGGGACAACATCTGTCGTCTTTATTTTTTTTTTTTTGTTTGTTTTGTTTTGTTTTTTTATAGTGCAGCAGCACTGAATCCTAAAACTGGCAGGCCCATTCAACACAGTGGCATTTTTTAGAATGATGACATCAGACGTAAATCACATTTAGGAGTGATTAAGACAATTAAATCCCCTTGATTCCTGGCAAAGCTTTGACAATATAATCCTAACAATTTGCTGTGTTCTTCTTGGAATTCCTACGTGATCTGAAATCAGTGATTCGATAAAGCTTCGAATGAGACATAAGAAAATCATTGTAATGTTTTATTTTTAGAACTTTGTCAGGAAATCCACACATCTTTTTTGTTTAAAAACATGAAAATGTTACATAAAAAAAGGCATCATATATATTTTTTTGCAACCACACAAGAAACATTTCAAATGAATATGTGTTGCACTGTGACAGTTTTTTTCCCCTTAGTTTTGTTTTCTCTCCTGGTCGGAACAGCATCTGATCAGGACGGACCTGTTGCCTGAACTACTTGTGTACAAAATGTTAAGAAATATTCCTCATCACACTCTCTGCCCAGACAACAGCAGGGATTAGTTTCTCACGAAGACTGTTGATCGATTGCTTGACGTAAAACAATAACCATTGTATATTTTCTGACATGTTACAGGTTTTGTTTGCAGAAAAAGGTTATTTACAAGGAAGGAAACCTCTCATATTGCAGTCTGATGACTAAACTACAACATAAAGTACAGAACTGTACAAAAGTAGATAGTGATTAGTGAGGGCTTTTTTGCTAAGAAATGTATAAATATGTAAAACAGCATACAATCTATATTTACATAACATTTTTTAATCTAAACATAGAACATTTTGACAGTTTTTCTAAGTACCAAATAACATTTATTTTTGTGCTTTACTTGCAAATCTGCATTGAAGCAAATCTTGACACATAAAATATCCCTTATATAATTTATCTATATAAAATCCTTTAAGGTTATTTAAATTGCTTTTATTTAAAAAGCTAACCATTTTTTTAAACATTCCCAGAATATGCATCTTATTTAGAAATATAGCACCTTGTAAACGTATTCATACCAATCAAACACATTTTCTGATGTTACAACCACAAACATTAAGGTGTTTTATTGGGATTTAACACAAAAACCAAAGTAGAGCAAAAGACTTCCAGGTGCATTGCAGGAACAATACAACAAAGCTTTCATGAGTCACAAACATTGTGTAAAAAAAGGCATGGCTCCTTTCCCTTTCATTTCACAATTATGACCTATGTGTGGAATTTTTTTTTTGCATCAAATCTGAAAAAATACATGGGGGTTATGATTGTAGTGTGACAAAATGTGGACCAATCAAGTGGTATGAATATATTTAAAAGGCACTCTATTCCTCCTTACTACCTATGTCAACATACAGCTCAGTAAACTCACTGGGGCTCTCCTAATGGTGTGACAACAGGCCATGGCATGTCAGGTAAAGGTGCCTGGGGCTGAGGAAGGGACTGCTGCTGCGTTTTCTGGTTAGCCCAGTTTAAGTCCACACCATTCTTCTTCAGTGCAGCCAAGTGCTTGATGTCCAGTGTCGTGAAAGTGGTAAACTGGACTTGATTCCTCTTGCTGGTGGGAGAATGCAGAGGCTCACTGCGGTGTGGCCTCGCCAGCAAAGTGGCTGACCGGTTTGCCATGGGGTCGATGCCCTTCACTTGAAACTGGTGTTGCTGGGAGCTGCTCCTGCAGCGACCCAATGTAGCCGTTCTCTCTGGGACAGCAGGGGCACTCACAGTTGGCAAAGACCCCTGCAGGCCACCGGGAACCATTGAATCTATTGAATGATGGGACTCAAGAGGGCAGTGAGGCTCACGTTTCAGTGTTGCGGCTTGAGCCGGGGCAGCTGGAGCACCTGGTGGAGGTGTGCTGTGACTGTTGCTCCCCATCCACACCCAGTCATGTTTGTGATCCTTCGGGTCTGCAGTGGGCGCTGGGGCTGTCTGTATGGGGGTCTTCTGTTTCCGAAAACACAGCTTGTACGATGCACAGTTGAGCAAAAATGCCACGATGGCGAGACAAGAGACGCCTATCAAAGAATACATGCCAATCTCCAAGTCGGACAAGGCTTTGAAAGTCCTGATGAGGTCGCTCTCAATTACTTTAGGGGCTTTAGTTTTCGGAGACTCGTTCTCAGGTTTGTCACCTTCCGGAGTGGCATTGTTAGAAGATGAATTAGAGTTGTCAAGCATGTTCCCATATTTTTTCTTTTTCCCATCTCCTTTACTAACAAAACTCACTGTTGGTTTGGCAGTGTTCAGCTGTGCATTGGACCACAAGTTCTTGATAGCTGTAGGAGTGGCCGTGTCAATGACGCTAGATGCAGCACCCCCTGTAGGTTTTGTTCTTCCAACCCATACTGCAGGTGTTTGTGCATATCTGTTGGGAAGGGTTGTTGTGATAGTGCTTTCTGTTAAAACAGCCTGCTGGTTGGTCATTGTGCCAGTGGATGGCCTTTTATCCATAAAAGTGACCATTTTTTGCAAAGTCCCTGCTGTTTTAACGCCACCCACGGCTTCCACATTTTTACTTGCTCCTCCTGCTACGACTCGTCCACCCTGAAAGTTAGTCTTGAGAATCCCTGCTCCCACCGCCAGCTTGCTCTTCCTCTTGGACTTCTGGCATTCCTCACAGATCCTCAGCTCCACCTTCACCTGCCTCCCACGGCCTTCGCCTTCACCTTGTGCAACCACGAATGTGGACAGTGGTGTACGCCGCACAGTGGCCACCCTCTCATCATTGGTGGAAACAGTGAGGGAGTAGACGCCGCGGTCAAAAAGCTCCAGTGGAGCTACCGCCCCGTCACTGAATTGAACCCAGCAGCTGACCACTGCTTCCTGTAACAAAACAAGAGGGAGAGAAAGTGCAAACTGAGCCATGCAGAGTTCTTCAACATGTACATCAGGAAATAGGAAGCAAATTAATATTCCTTAGCCTTTACAGAGAATGTTATTTGAATGACATCCATACATATTCATGTAAATATTGCATGTTTTGAGACAATCAACTTACTTGGCTTTAGTACTCTATATTCAAGACAAAATACAAATATTGAAGCTCAGAATGAATTTATGGCAGATATTTTTACAGTAGGCAGATTTCAGATATGATGCATCAAAAGCTGAAATTAACAGGGATTATGAAAGAAGTCTGCTACAAGGGATCAAAAGGAAGGGAAGGAGACAGTACACAATGGAAGGACAAAGTTTGTAGGGCACACAGAAGGAAGTAAAGAGGTAGGATCAAAGGAAGGAGAAGGAAGAGTAAACATATAGAAGGGAGAACATATGTAAGGACTGAGGAAAGCATAGGAAGTTCAGTAAGTTCGGTTCAGTAAGTTCCACATTTTTATCCTTACTCAGACTTGCAAAACCCTGAAATTAAATGTCCTACTTTTCCCAACTACATAGGAATTTTGCAAATCAGCTTTATTAATCTCTTCAAAAACAAAAAAATAACACATTTATAAGTATGTCTTTTAGATTAAATCTATGGCAATAATTCATGCAATAGCATGGCAGATGTCCTTCAACGTGACAAAAAAAAAACGTAGCATTTAGGGTCACCTTACGAACAGAATTAGCTAATCAAATGACATTACAACAAAATGACCCATTTCCTGTGGCTAATGTGAGCTACTGGGTCGCCACAAACCTAACCTATATTTTAGATCTGAATACATTGTGAATGGCCCTGAGCATAACAGCTTGCTATCACAGACACAATTGGCTGGTCATCCGCAGTGGCAGGTTTATTGACTGGGGCAGAACAGCCATGGCAGTGCACTGAATGTAAAAGAGAGCATGTCTGTGAAAGGGAGCTGGTTTAAAACGGGCAGACTGCCACAGCTAAATGTGTGAGTGAACTTTTAACATGATCATCTGCCTGCCTCATCTTGGTCTCTCGCAGAGCTCTGCAGCTGCTGATGAGGGTCCAGAGTGAGGGAACACTCACACTGTGTTATTAAAACACAGAAATAAAAAGAAATAAAAAGAAAGCCAAAATGTTATTTTGCTTTTGTAAGAGGGATGTATGTTCCTTTTTGGTAGAGTTCATTTATATAACCAAAAACATGTAGGGATCAAAAATAACCCAGATCTTATTGAAAGTTGAGATTATCATTAAAAAGCTAGTTAGGTTATTTACTTTTGCTCCCAATGTTTCCAAAGGAAAAATACTATTATTGTATTAAGATTCTTAGTCTTTGTTTTCGTTCAGTGGTTAATGTTTACTGGAGGAAAACATTAATTTGTCATTTGGTCATTTGGTTTAGATTCACATGAATGCAACATAAAGCATAGACTTTGAAACCATCTATCGCTCAAAAGTCCATCTGCAGTTTTTTCTGTGACTTTGAGCTAAACTGAAAGAAAATCAAGTAACTGCTGCAACCACAACAGGTTTAAATTTTGTTCCCTGCTCTTGTGCAATATGTTTGATGTTTATATAATGGAAAGAAATTGAGAATATGTTGATATTTGCACACGTTCATTAGCTACAATAAATGATTTTGCCATCTCCCAAAGCATGAGAAAGTAAGCAAAAGGCACAACAAGAGTAACAGTTTTTTTTTGTTATTCTCCTGCTAAGGATGATAGAATGGCACCCTGGTAGATGAGCCATATTAGCCATGTTAAAAAGTACTATTACATCAGTGAACTTGTGAGTGATGTAAAAAGACTTTCACTATTTTAGTAGGAGCATAACTTTGCAAATTAACATGGTTTCTAGTTACACTGCTCTATCTCTTTTCCCCAAAATCCCTTAAAATATTTTTTTATTTTTTTTTTTTTTTTTTTTTTTGCAACATACTTGTGCAGAATTGATGTATGGGAGGCAGGTTTTAAAAACGTGTTGCATCTATCCAAATTTTAAAACGTCACAACTAAAGTCTGCCAGGTCATTTTTAATGAAATACAAAACAAAGCCCTGCTTCTTATCTGGGAGTGTGGGAATACAGAACATATTTAAATGTGATTCTCCTAAAATACCTTTATGTTATTATTCCTCATACATTTTATTTATTTTTAGCAAAGATGAACCCCCCCTCCCCCTGCAATATACAAGAATATGATTAACCCCTTCATACGTTATATTTTTTATTTTTTTTAATCTAACGTCAAAGTAGTAATGATGTTCATCCAGGAATACAATATAAAATAACTTAATATTTTATTTGGAGAATTCAAGAATATTTTATGGCTTAAGACATTTATTTTGGAGTGGAATCTGAAAAAAACATAGTTTGTAGACCCCTGGTATAACCTTTAAGTGCTCTACAAATTTTGGGAGTTTTTATCAGCAAATATGGCTTCTAGTGCCAAAGCACTTCGAAAGGTCAGTAAGACTGGCACTAAAATGCTACATAAGTGCTTATGATTTACCATTTACTAAAACTGCTTTGGAACCGTGGAAAGCATAAATGTACAAGAGACCCTGAGTCTGTTTTACTTTTGCTTTTGGAGAAGCTTCATAATGGAGCAAATAACTTTTCTGAGTAATGTCACCATCGACAATGAAATTCAATTTTAAGCTTGATAAAGTAATGTCCAGCTGTCTGAACAATATATAAAGGCTGTGTTAAATCCTTATGTTTGTTCTCTCCGTGTAGTTATAGTTTAAGTCAGAAATCACAAGCTATAAATTTATTTACATTTTTATTCAGTTAAAATGACTTTTTTTTTTAAAAATCATTCTTATTAAGAGGTAACTGCCAACACTAGAGATTATACTGTTTCTAATGTTTTTCTTGTTGTTTTTTTTTAAGTCTGGTCAATAAACTAAAAGGCATGTTTTTAACCTCTGCACAGCATTTTACCCCTCTGCAAGCAGCAATATATTTATTTTTTGAGTATCTAATGATGCTGATGTCGATTCTGTTGCTTTTTTATGTGTGCACCCAAGTGAGTGTTTCACAGCTGATGCAATTAATTAAAATGAGGAAAATGTCATCATAGCAATGCCTCGAGTAAACAAATGGTGAATACATGAATGAATAGTGTGACTTCAGAAAATTTGGTGTTGCACCAAAGGAGCAAAATCTTGAACCCAAAATAATGCACCAAAAAGTTAATCTAAAATTGTCCAATAAAGCAAACATGATAAGTATATGAAGCAAGAGAATGACTTTGTTTTCTTCACACAAATTTTTGAAACCTGAGAAACTCAGTTATAACGAGTTACAACAAAATGGAAGCATAATCAAGCAACGATAACCTTGCACTTGATTAACCGCTCTGAATAACAAGAGGATGTCCATGTGAAGCTCCAGTTGTTCATCGTTGTCAAGACTAACAAATACTGTAACATCCATAATGTCATTGGTGATTGTGATAAGCACGACAAGATTATATGTGTAGGTAGGTCCCTTAATGTTGTAGAGTTATTTTACGTGTTATGAATTAAAGCTGCTGACGAGCATATGCATGATTTCCATTTTATTGAATATCAATGCCATATATCATATAGGGTTTTTGAGTGGTCCAGTTAAAGTTGGAGTTAAATCCAAATAATATTTGGTTTTTGAGAACCTTTCAATGTGGCTGAATAACACAATGCTATAAAGAGAAGAGAGCAGAATTTCTAACACGGTAATTTAAGGCTCACGCTGCCAATTAATGGCAATAGTAGTCTTTATATTTAGGAGGCAATTACTTTTTCACAGAGGCCCAGGTTTAGTTTAGCTTTTTTTTTTTTTAGCTTTGATAAATCAAATTAACATAAGAAAATGTGAAAAAAATATGCATATACAAAAACTGTTTTGAAATAAGATGGGAACAAATAAAAACATTTACAAAAATCCATCAGACAATTCTGTTTACGACAGTTTCCTAGTTGTTTACCTGTTTGAGCTCTGTGATTGTCTCCCGTGTGGTCGTTGTGGCAACAATAGCCCTGTTGCTCCCAGGGCTGAGCTGAAGAGACAGAGAAAGTCCGGAAACTAACTGCACTCCCAGTTCTGTCACGCTCACTTTATCATCCACCACCCTGATGCTCCTCTCAGCCAGGACCAATGACGTCACCGGGGACAACACCTGCAACCGCAATCACAGGCACACATTCAGGTTGCAGTAGCTGAGATAAACACACAGGCCTGCTTAAGCCTCACCTGCACAACAGTGGTCCCAACAGCCCGTCCTTGCAGTACAACACCATCTTGCACTCTGGCTACTTCAGGATCTGCTACTTTTAGAGCGTAGCGCACGAGGTCAGTCACATCAACCTATAAATGTAAAAAATGCAAAAATAAAGACTCAATCACTGCAAATGCTTGTGGGAGCACACATTGGGGTGTCATAAAGCTTTTACATTCAAAATACTTCAATAATAGTATGACTGTATGCTGGTAATGAAGGAGTGCTCTACCTGCCAATCAGAACCTAAAAAGTATTCAACGGGCTCTTCTCCAGTAAGTGGGCCAGGCAAAACCTCAGAATCAGGCTGGGCCACAAAAGATGTGAGCACCCTCACTGGGGAGAGTTGGTACTGTAACATGCATCCTCTTCCCTTCCTCATGTCCTCATCTTCTTCACTGTCCCATGTAGATCTGACACACAAAAACAATAAATAATCAGTCATATATCTGTAGGAACACAGATATAAAGAATGCTATGAAAAGCATAGGTGAATTTTAACAGATGAGATTATTATTGCCTGAAGTGACCCGATTCAGATTTTTTTGTCAAATCGAATATATATACGGGCAAACGACCTGAAAGTGGCCCACATGCGCAATAGAGGGCGCAATAGCGTCAGCGTTCTCGGTGTTCTGCCAACAGTCATAAGAAGAAGAAGAAGTGCACAGTGATACTGTTCTCATTAAATCAGGCACTTGTACCTTTTGGCAATGTGAGTACCAGGAAAGTTCTGCTGGAAAATAAAATCTACATTTACATGAAGATTGTCAAAAAACAGAAGCTTTTGAATTAATTGAACTTGATATAAGCCAGTATTCCAACAACAGCAGAAGACATGGCTTTCCAAGTCATCTCTTACTGTTAAAGCTTCACGCTGGACTTCAAGCAACATGGATTCTTTGCCTCTGAAGACTTTTTCCACACTTTGCCTATTAAATTGATTTGCCTATTAAAGTCTATTTTCACTTAAGAGCACTGACTTGCACTTACCATTTCTCCTCTAAATCTTTCAATAGCTTATTAGCTATCCCTGTTGCTTGTTCTTGGGTCACCCACACTTTCACTCTGTGAATTATTTTACAATACCTTTTTGTGGCTTGCCTTTTTCTGTGGAGGATGTCAGTGGCTTCCACATATTTTGTAAGCCGTAACATAATATTTCTGTATGGAAACTTTATTTTGTTCAAATTATTAAGATTTTATGTTAATCTATGTTAAGAGTTTTCATTAGCTGCAAACCACAATCCACAAAACTGAGATAAACACTTGAAATATATTACAATTCATAACCTAGTCTAAGGCATTTTCCAGCACTAAACTGATAGGTTCTCCTGTAAGCACAAACCGGCTGTTTCAGTTTGCTTCCAGCATTTCTCAGACAACTGCAGCACAACAAAAACATTCTGCTAATCTGTGAACTTCTGAAAGAAAAATAGTGAAGCCCATCAGCATTGTTGTGGTTGCTTTAGAGGCGAAGCCCATGTGGAGTGACCTTTTTCCTCAAAATCAATTTAACTTAAATTAACCAAGATCCCACGGCTGAGTGGTTTGTTTTTATGTGGTAGAGGTTAAGCTGTGAACCTCTCTGCAACGATCATATAATTATCATACACTCAGCTGGTCCTGCCACATGGTGCACCTCAGGTGTGCTGCAGGGTTGGTTGAAATGTTTTTACACTGCAGGCTGAAAGCTCTCGTTAAGAGGTAAAGTCCAAATAAACATCATTACTATTTAGCCTGAGGTCACAGCTTACCATGCGATGGGAATGCTACTTGAATTAAATCAGTGTGACTCAACAACAAGGCACCGAAAAGTAAGTCTTGGCTAAATTCTGTGGTCCAACTTGTGGAGCTTAGAGACACTACAGTGATCATTTTACTGCAAAAAAAATTGTCTGTGCTTCTGTTAAAGACGCTTCAGAAAACACACTAAAAGGTGACAAACTTAATAAATGACAATGAATCTTCAGGATATTCAGCAAGTAATTTTCTCTCTCCGTATTCACACACATAAAGAGCCTTGTAAAATCTCCACATTTTTTAAAAGTATCCAATTTTTTTTTTTTTTTTTTTTTTTTTTTGCAAAACCTGTGCTTTCCTCTATATTTTAGGGGGATTTTATGAGCACGTTCAAGTTGAATACTTTTCGAAGGTTCTGCCCCACTTCCTATTCACTATTGAAATATGAGATTTCTGACCTGTTTGTATCTGGAGCCTGGTATTGAACTTTGGGCAGGGGTATGGCATCCATTATCAAACAGTATCGAGTGGGGAAAGTAATGATTTTACTGTACTTATTGATTGAAACCCTACTAACCTTTATTTCCAGGACATCAGTGCTGTGTCCAATGCTCACTCACTCGCCAATGCGCTAAACACAAATGTGGTAGTTGCTCTTATCCTGGCTGACAACCAGCAGTTGTGACCAAAACCTCCAGCATTCTTGTAAATTTATGAATTTTACAGGAGATTCTCTTTGAAGCCACAATTATTCTTAAACAACAATGCAAAATTGTATGTTAAAATATGTTATATATATATATATCTTAAAAATATTTATCAATATTTTTTTAAGGAATCAGTATCAATGCAAAGTACCCTTGAAAGATGGATAATGTGCATTGCGCACTGGCTTTAAATGCCCTAACACTATTTCAACAACTTTAAGATGAATTTTTCTTAAACAGCATTTTGCTTTTAATACACCAGCAAAAAGTAAGCAACATTAACAATATTAGATTTGTATGTTTGAGCACAGCTTATTGTTGCCTGACTGGTTGAAGGATACATTTTAATTTTGAGTCCCATTTTTGCTCCAAGGTTAGCAGTTAGTTTCACGTTGAAAATTTCAACTTGGAAATAGCAAAAATATATATTCCCAGTAAAAAGTCAAGTGATCTTGGCAACCCAGAAAAGCTCCATCAGTCCCTCAGCATCAGCTTACTTTGGTTATGCCTCGGGCCGGCTCTGCCTTACCTCTTATTGCCTGTTGTGACGGGGACCCTCCAACCTTTAATCTGACTAAGCTCAGGGTCGGCGATGTCGATGAGCAGGGGCAGGCGGGGCATCCACACGCTCATCTCCAGCTGCGCACTCAGGAAACCGTACGTGAAATTGATCATCACTTTGCTTTTGCCTTTTGACTCTTTTCCATTTACAAAAACATAGTTACAGCGTTCTGACACCTGGATTAAGGAGACGAGAGAACGGTGGTTAAAAAGTTACAGAAAAGCACACACTTGATTTAAAACGTGCCTCTGCTTCTTTTCCTTTAGATCTTTTCTAGGTTTACGGCATTATTATTTTTTTGGTTTTTTTTTCTTTCATGCGAGAGTTCAAATAAACAGGACAAGAATTGTTTTTGTGACGCCTGATTAGCTGAAACTCTAAGGCAGGCGAGGAGCGATTTAAAATTCAAGAAAGAAAAAAAAACAGAACAGTACAGAAAACAAAAAAATCTCTTGAATTTCATACCACCTCCAAAGTGTGGACAAAGGATCTGAGAGTGCTTGTGTTTGTCATCTAAAGCCACCACTGTTTCAGAATGTAAATAAGCCCTGGTTTACAGCTGTTCCTGTGATGTTGTTTTGGAGGTAGGAGCCAGGCAGTCCCCACCAGCAAGAGCAATGAGCTGAAACACAGCAGTTGGTGTGTTTTATTTCAGATTGGAGGCCTATCTCTACTGCCGCCTCACTTATCTTAACAAACCAGTGGCTCCACTGGGGTAATTGGAGAGCACTAGACTGGAGAATAGAGTGAAGCAATGGAAAAGGGTGGAGCAAGGAAGAAGAGGGATGAGTGTGGGGGGAGGAAAAAGTGAGAAAAAAGCTGGGGGAGTAGTGACTGCTTAGGACAAGTCAAGCTGAACTTTGTTTAGATACAGACTGAGGTCATTATCTAAAGACCATTTCCTATAAAACTCATTGATCAACAGTGTTCAATGTGCTGGAGTTCTCTAAAGTAACTGTACACTGTTTATTTTTAAATCCATTTTTATTCTATTATACCTTCCAGAATAATTATTGCTATATTCAGTGGTGGCTTCGCTGGAGTTACTTTCATAAGTTTGAAAACCATTTAATTATATTATCCTCGACAAATGTTTATCTTCAAGTAGCATGATTCAGAAATGCTATGGCCTGCATATTTATGGGCAAGACTGTTGATATGACAGTTAACTGGCACACTCCACAAAAAAGTTAAGCCATCCAAGCCAGTCATTAAAGAAGCTGGTTATTTACATAGTATTACTGAGTAGAAATAAAAACTGAGATGGTACATAACCAACAGGAACAACTGCAGCCTTGAAAGGATTATAAAGCAAAGCCCATTGAATAATTTAGGGCAGACTACAGCTGGAAACAGAGCTTTAAGAGCCTTCACACACAGACATGTCATGGACCTTTGTTGCATTCCTTGTAGTAAGAAAGTTCCAGAAACATCAGAAGTTCTTCGATCATGTGAAAGTAGTTTTAAGGTTAGAATGCTTGTAGTAAACTTTTCTAAAGGAGAGAAAAACTATACAAAAAACAAATTGCTTAACAAAAGCTTAATTCTAGTTGTACTGAGCTGTGCTGTTTTGGACTTACCTGGAGCACATCCATCTCTGCTGATTTGCAGTTGGTGAAGTTTGTCACATCTGTAACAGTGCCGTTGGCCTCAACAGCCAGAGTTTTCACAGGAACTGAAACCATTTTACCCGTCAACACAGCAGTGTTCAAAATATCTGTAGTCTGGGTAAAAAGAAGAGCGAATTAAGTTCTTGGTGATGCTGCATTTACTTGTTATGTACATAAAAACAGATGAATCAGTGTCTGTCTAAGGAAAGCTACCTTATATATTTCATTGTTATAAAGCAAGATTTGGAGACCATGAGCCAACATTAATCAAATATTAACATAAAACATGTTTTGTCTGTTACAGGCCCTTTGAATTTTTTTGTACCCATTTTGGCTCAATATTTAGTTGTCTCTAATTTGTGCTGTGGGTCAAGAACTGGTGCATAAACAATTTTTTTTTATAAAATCTTTATAATTTTAAAATAATTAACATAATACCAACCATCCGTAGCATCCACATCTGACAAAATTACGCTTTGCATAGTCTGGTTGATTCGCTAAAAAGCAGTAAATGGAAACTTGCTTAACTGGCATTTCCTTCATTTTCGTTGCAACTTTTTAAAGGTTTGCTCAAAGTTTGCAGGACAATTGAATGGAAACCATAAAAATGAAAGAGATAAATTCTTGCTGAGACTTTTTAAAGTATTGTTGTACACATGGGCAAAAAATGTGACTTGGGTCACATTTACCTTAAACACTGCATTTCATTGCTAATGTTGAATTTCTTAGACACGTATCTTAGACAAGTGAAAGTAAAGTGGCATTTACTATTCATCTGTCAATATATTTCAGACAAAAGAAACCCCTTGTTTGATTTATGTAATTTTTATATAAATTTGAAATGACACATTTCTTGCTGAATAAAATAATTACCGTGCTGAACAATGCATCAACAATGTTTTCACTATGCACTTTTAGAAGTTGCAATTGTTTGATTTAATAACCCATATTTCATATCTGTTCGTGCTAACGTTGGGTTGTGATAGATTGTTACAGAGGTTTGATGTGTCGTGCGGGTAGAAGGCAGAGAGAGAGCATCCGTGCCTGTCTTTGTAAATTAAGCCTGAGGTGAAGAATAGATCTTTGTTATTTTACAAGCAAATTCCTCCTGTAGGCAGAACCTAAATCAAGAACAACATGTCAATGGGGGATTTCATATCCCACAAAAACTGCCTTCCACAATATGAAGAATAAATCATCATTTGTATCTGCCTTATTCTGCTCAGGAGACAATTTCAGCTTTCTTACAACAGGCAGAGGCAGTGTGCACTTCTTACAGGCTGTCAGGTAATCACAGGACGAACATGGAAACACAATAGTTTGCACGTTTCCAAGCCTCTGTAGTTAAGCAGTGATAAAACTGTCTAATGTATGGAAGAATCATGAAGTAAAGACAAAAAAAATGTACACTGAAACAATTATATTTATCAAAGACTAATTAGACTCAAAGAAAATTACAAAAAAACAAAAATAATCACTTGATAACCTTTCGACTTTGTTCATTTCTTAATGTTTACTTTTCTACTTTTTAGAAAAAGACATTCAAGAATAGCAAAAGACCCCAAAATCTCCAAAACTGGATATTGGTAATAATTGCCTTTAGCCTCTTTTGCCCTTTTTATAAAGTAAGATATGAAAACTAATTAAAATGCTAATTAGTGAGCGAATGTAATTGTATATTTCTGAATATTTCTCTAAGCTTCTGTTTTAGCTATCTTACTTTGTTCTTCGTTTGTCTTTCTGGGCAGGTCAGTTGACAGGAGGCTTAATATGATTCGCTCTGCTCTGAAAATCAACATGAGATGCTGCAGGTATTGACCTATTTTAGCAGGTATAAAAGGCAGGAGGGGGAGTTAGCAAGACCCACAACAATTTTTTAATGCGTTCCCTCCCAGCATTTATAAAAAAAAAAAAAAAAGCAGGTGTGTAAGTGCTATATAAGATTGTTTACAGTGTTATGGATTCAAATATTACAAGGTAGACTGAATGAATTGAGAATATATTAGATTGCATATATCAGATATTTGGTTTCACTTCTACTCTAATGCTATTTTTTTTAACTTACAAGTTATTTTATTAGAGAGCTCATTTGAAAACTATTATCTGTCAAATTGTGTCCCTTTACCATCTACACGCTCTTGTTTCTTTCTACTCATCCAATGCATAATTCAGAAGCTCATATTATCTGTAAATTGTCTTGAAACGTCTAAGCCACATTTTAACTTCCAACTCTATTTCCCAGATTTTTGAAAATGTAATTTGAAAAAAATGATATCATTGCTTGGGTGACCAGAAGCTGTTTTATTTTTTATTATGCCTCCTCTCTGGCTTGAAAGTAGTGCTCAGCAGATGTTTCACGGGCAGAGTCACATTTTGAACCCTGCCGGCTTGACAGCTGCTGACCGCAATTCCAAAAGGACATGTTCTAGTTCAGAACAACGACACTGACCCAAACATAAGCCAGGGGATCAGGGAGAGCAAAAAAAATCAGAAAGTAATCGCTGGACTCTGCGGGGATGCCAGTAACATGCTGGGAGAAACTCAAATGCTGTTTTCTGCAAGTTCAGCAGTAATTCGGCAGTTCGAGTTTCGGACGTCCAATTCACTTTTAATTCCCTAAAATAGCGTTTGATTTAAATTCTGTGGAATAGTTTGGAATTTCAGTGTTAATTATTAGAGTTACTTGTTTAGCAAAAAGGGATGAGGCAAAAAAAAATTACTACTGTACAGGTAAGTGAGATTGGTGCTCGTGTAACAAAGACAACAAAAAGCTCAGGGTTTCAAAAGCATGGCCTAGCAACTATAAGACATGAAAGTACTTCAGCAGAACCTAAGGACAAAAACACCAAATAAGCCTTCCAGCAGTTGCTGTGCCAACTAAATCCCAAAAATGACTATACCATTTGTTTCTCTTTGAGTTTTGTTCAATGTTACGGAAAATAAAAAGTATATTTTTTTTCTTTATGTGAATCCTTTAGTTGACTGAGATTAAATGGATTTCTACACAGATGGATGTTTGATTTATTTTGACTGTTGCACCGGCTGAATAGACTTCTCTCAAGGACAAACATGGATCCAACCTTGTAATATGTGGGGATTTGTTTGTTTTCTTTCTAATAAGCTGGACAAGAATGTAATTCTTAAAGACAAGCAGAAAAAC
Organism: Poecilia formosa; assembly: GCF_000485575.1. Taxonomy (NCBI): domain Eukaryota; kingdom Metazoa; phylum Chordata; class Actinopteri; order Cyprinodontiformes; family Poeciliidae; genus Poecilia; species Poecilia formosa. The sequence continues at coordinate 975,903 of NW_006799945.1, forward strand.
ACTTGGAGTCTCAGTTGGAGTCACAGCTAACTTTGTTCTTAATGCTGATAACTAAACACTAAATATAGTTATCGGCATTAAGGTCCTAACTCTCTAATGCTGGGTCTGAAATGAGTGGCCTTTTAGACTTTTCACAGTTGCTATTAAAAACTTCAGCCAGAAAGGACAGCAGTCAATTAAAGCCGATTCAATCTCTTTCTGTAAAAGCAATGTCTTTTTTTGTTCTAAAATATATATGGTTCTTTCACTTAACAATAAAAAAGCAATTTTTATATACAAAGAGATACACATCAAACTTTATGTCTATTTTTAGGAGGTATCTAGATTTTGCAATTTTGTACATGTTTGTTTTCTGTTTTCTTTTTGCAAGGAGATACCTGTCAAAATATGCTTTCTGTTGACCATAATTGAGTTTGTTTCATGCTAGCCTTATTGAAGTTTGGTCTTATTTTGAAAAAAAAAAAAAAAAAAAAGACAATTGAAATTAATTTTTATAATCCACCCATAATCCTAATTAAATAAATCAATGATTTGGATTGTAAAAGTTGTTTCTCTAAAGAACACACACAGGACCTGCTTGTTGGTAAAATATTACTCACTGCGGGTAAAGCTAAAACTTAAATATTTAGAGAGATGTTGAGATAAAACTTGTAACTTGTTTTGTACCTATTCAAAACTCTATGAAATTGGTAAGCATAAATTAGCCACTAAACTCAAATTATTGCGTATCTGCTTAAGATATAAAGTGAAATAATCCAGTTTTATTTATTTAGCACAAGACATTCAAAGGAAATTTAAGCCTTCAGTGTACATTTTTCTCTCTATACACTGGTGTTTGTAACGAGGTAAGGTAAGACACAAAACAATCCGAGTGTGCTCCCAATCTTTTTAAGACAGTAATCCCGTCTCTTGAGAGTTTTCTTTTTTATCTAAAGCATCAGAAGTTTTTCTCCTTGCATGCTTTCCCAGTTTTACCATCTTTGGTCTAACGGATACAGTCATCTGTAAAAGTATTGCACTTAAGCTTTCCGCTGAATGATGCAAGTGCAGCTCTCACCATCACCAGAGGTGCCAGTCCAATGAAGTCTCGTGGGGCGGTGAAGATCCGCATTAAGCCAACATCTTTGACATTTCCTGGCAGCTCCAGACGCCAAGAGATAGCCTGACTCTCAATCTGCTCGGAGACATCTTTTGGCACAAAGTCTAGCTGCAAAATCTCCAGAAGACCCCTGTTTCAGACATGAAATGGCAAATACGAAAATGTATGACTAGATACGGCATGATTGAGTTTTAATGCTTCTGAGTTTGTGCATTTAGTAGCGGATGTTATGCAGTCTAGCTTCAAAGCCAGACTCTGAAACAATAGCATGAAAAGATCAGGAAATTAAATAAATAAATAAATAAACAGCAACAACCCTTTAAATCATGACAATAAGAGAAACAAAAAGATGCCCTTAACTTTGTGGGAAAACCACCTGTTGAACTTTCACATAAGCAAAGACACAGGGGGGCTCGTTTATAAGAAACAGTTGGAGAACTAGGGTGTAAGAGAGTGGAGGGAAGATAAGGTGAGCTGTCAGAAGCTTCATCCAACAATCCTGGTCAAAGGACTGTCAGGGAAATTGCGTTTGATGTTATTTGATGCTTGAGAGTGTGTAGGCATACCTGCCAGTAAGAAAAGATCAAAAGGAAAACAGAGTAGTAAGTGAATGAAGCTGAAGACGCTTTGAAGTGGACCAAAACTTTGCATGGAACTAGACAATAACTCAGTGTCGTTGGAAAGCATACATAAATGAGCCAAATCCAATACGCATAGGTGAATTTTACAGTGATGGCTATAAGTTAAAAAAAAAAAGTAGCTGTTATATTTCAAGAAAGTGTGAACATTAGTTTGTTAACAGATCTTAAACTCAGGTAAACACAACCTCAGAGAATGCAATTAATTACAATAAAAATGAAAAAGAAACATTTTACCTCCATAGAAATACTTATTTTCAAAGAAACAGTAAGAAAACAAAGAAACAAGGAAAGATATGTATCTCCATATTTATTACATGTAACATTTACAATAAAATGGACCAAAAGTGGAATCTTCTGTTTGAAACCTGACTGAATAACTTTGTTGTATTGAGACAAGAATGTCACATTGGCATACCCAGAGCCGAGGTGACTATATGTTTATGGTTCAAAGTACAACTAAAGTAAAAATGAAAGCCAAGGCTTGGTTGGTCAAAGACAAATGCCGTGTGATATATACGACATTTTCTATTTTATGATGACTTTAATTGGTTAGGGAAAGTCTGGCCTTAAAACATTTGAAAAAGTTCAATTGTACCATTCTTGAACTGCATTCAGAAACTATTATAAATGCCACAAATGGCCTGGGCAAAGAGCTTTAGAAAAAAGGAATTTGTATTAATAGTAAAGCTGCTTTTAAGTGAGGCACTACTGAAATGGCTAAAAGGCATTCTTATCAAAAAGTAATTATTTTAAAAATTGAGACACTTCTCTAAATAACTAAATCTAAATTAAAGGTCAGATTTTTTGGAAATGCAGGAGCATCAATAGATTCATTTTGTACAGGTCATACAGTTACTGAATAAAAATAGCTGCCAACTGTGAAAAGAACAATGTTTGGTTTAAGTTATTTTCTTACTTAATAATGTAAATAATGGTAAAGTAAGTATTAAAGTAAATAAGCCATGTTTTAACATATTTAACCACGTCTACAATTGGTAGTTGCTGTAAGCACCGTAAAAAGTCATAAATATTAAAAACAAGTTTGGCTCTTTTAGTTTTTCTTTTTCTGTTACATTTAATAGAAAATATGCATGATGACATAAGACAAGTCTAAACCTAAGACTAAAGACAGAACATTGGACATTTAATGCTCTTATTTATCGGTCATCCATCTATCATCACCTCGAAGCTCCTGGGTTGTAAGTATTTGTGTCCGTTTATGTGCTTACGTGTCTGTTTTTTTTTTTTTATTTGTGTGAGTTTTGGTTGAAGCAGAGGACAGAACTTAGGATATCTCCGCGTCCTAATCTGCGTTTCTAAAACGTGCAAGCACTTAAGCCGGGATAACGTAGCCGTGATTATGGATGACTGCAGAAATGTGGGTCGGATGGATGGAGGGCGGTTGCAAGCGCCTGAGTGAGTGAGAGCTTGGTGGATATACACCATCAGTATTAGGCTTTAATGATGGAGTAGGAAGACCTGAGAAAGATGAAGAAAATAAATATTCAATAAAGAGAGTGCAATAGCACTCCATGTCATTTATTAATTTTGTTTTTATTTTGACTCAGCTTTAAGCTGCAATTCAGCTTGGTTTTATTTGGCCCTTTTTAATGTAAAAAAAACATTCTGCATAAAAAAAAATGGGCAATAAAATCTCAGGTAAATCCATGTTTTACCTCCCTCCACACATTTAAATCCCCTTTTCGTCTTTTATTATCCAAAAACCTTTATCTGCTTTTCCTTTTTTTAAAAAAGATACTCTGTGTTCAATGTCTCGTGTATGATCACAAAAAAATTATGCAGAGCAAAAATTAATTTTCAACCAGATGAATAACTTCAATGCACAGAGGATTAAAAGGACGGTCCTAGATTGGATCGGTGGATGGGACGGCATTCTGTTATGCACGAGAGACGCATTGCTGACATTGGTTGTTATGTTGTTACACGCTCCAATAAATAACCATCAATTAGTGACACTGACAGGATTATTTTATTATCCCCTGTAGCCCAGATGCAGACACTAGGTAGATGATTTGATATTCAGCCCTGATCCCCCCAGATGTTCCTGGATTCAGCAGAGTTAGAGCTTATAGTAGCAATTAATACAAATCACTTTTAGTTTAAAAGGCTCGAAGATGCTTTGCCAGACTATGTCAATAATTATGACTTCATAAAAAGAGAAAATGGAAGAAAAATACATCAAATAAAATGTTCAGCCATGATAAACTGGGTAGCTGAGGGACAGCTCTTTTAAACCAAGCTGTGACTTTTGGGTCAAAGGCTTTAGGTAAACATGAAGCTTGAAGCAGGAATAATTTTAGATCCTCTAACCACAGCAAAACATGTTTGCTCATGTTAGATCAAGTGGTGGCACTAAACTGACCAAAAGTTTAGGCATGATTGTGTTTCGCTCAGGAACTGACCTGTGTCGTTCTAAAGGTTACAAAGACTAAATGCTACCTCACACTTCTAACAGCGACCAGAATAAAGCTAGAATTTAAAATAGATAGATGGATTTCTTTTCTTCCTTCACTAAAAAGTTGAGGATAATTGTGGCTTTTTTCTTTTCTTTTTTTTTTTTTTTTAATGAAACTCACACCCTGTTAGATCAGGCTACACAGCAATTGCATGCCTTGAAAATATTTCTTAGAACTGATTTGTAAGAGTGCCAGGATCGTTTGGCTTTAAGATGACTAAAAAGTCAAGAAGAAATAAACTGGCCTAAGGCCCAGTAACAAGTCTGAATATTGTCCAAATTGAGATCATTATACAGTGTTTAATATTAACAAAAAAGGATAATAAATGGGGCGTTTCCAGCCTTAATTTACCCAAATTGTCCCAATTAAAACCTCAATGAATCTGGCATGCATTATCGTACCAGAGTATGCTTACCAAATAGAATCTGATAGCACAACAGAGCTGACGGGTCCAACACTATATATACTCAATATATCGAAATGTTTGCATTTTAGAATATGGATAACTTTAAGATGAATATCTAGAACAAAATTAATGTTTGAGTTGCTTCATTGTCCTCGAGCTTCACCATAGTGGAGAAAGAAATATCTTGCATATACGGCATTACATCCCTTTTGCTGTCAGTAGTACACATGTGTCAAACTCAAGGCCCACGGGCCACATGTGGCCTGTCATGTCATTTTATGTGGCCCCCGTAGCATCTTATAGGCCGACATTGACTTACAATAGGTTTTGAGCATGAATTGACTACAAACTACATCTCCCACAATGCATTCCGATTGTTACCAGCTATCATTATGGCTTCTCGCCACTAGAGAGCAGCAGAGTCACCTCAAGCTGCTTATTGAGTTTCCCAGCGAATAAAACTGAGACATCGACAAGCTAACATCAAAACGTCCAAGAAAAGAAAAATTGATTTACAAGTAAGACTGTGAATGAAGATGTGTGTGAGTTGGTGTCAGGGCGGCAGGTCGCGCTAGACGTTATCTTGACCAACAACATAAAAAAAAAATTGGTCCTGTACTATTTTATCCGTGAAATTACTACATTTTTCTTGATCCCAGGCTCAGTTTATGGACTGAACAGACAGAAACAGTTACCATTATACATTTTGAACTGTTGATTTTATTTTTGAACCATTTTTTATTTTAAAGTGTTGATTTTA
>NW_006799945.1:981483-983166 GCF_000485575.1 Poecilia formosa
CTGTGCGATCCGGTGTGCGCTTTTACCAGGATTATTTATTTATTTATTTAGCGTGGTTTTGCTTCTCCAAAACGGACAGATGTTACGTCTGCAGCTCCTCCAGAACTCTGCCCTCCTGGGTAACGTGCACCAAGAAGGCTCCATTTGTTAAATCCGCTGGATGAGTTACTTCCAGCGGTTTCTAATTCTTCGCAGCGGCGGAGCCACATCCGCAGTGGTTGAGCTGCGGACTGCGCATGTTACAGTTTAATTAACTTTTGCATCGTTATTTATTTCCTCCAGATAAACTACCGGCTCCTCAAATGGATTAACACAACATTGCATTCTCTTTAGTTTTCTCTGGTCTGTAATGGAGACTTGAATTTAACACGCCATTTCAACCAAAGGTTTGTAATGCGCTTCCTAACCATTTTTTATTTTTAAGTATTGATTTTATTTTTTAGCCAAGCCTCTGTCTCTGCTAATGACATCTTCAATACATTTTTTGATCCCAGGCTTAGGTTATGGACTGAACAGACAGAAACAGTTACCAATATACATTTTGAACTGTTGATTTTATTTTTGAACCATTTTTTATTTTAAAGTGTTGAAATTATTTTTGAATCATTTTTTTATTGTAAAGTGTTGAAATTATTTTTGAACCATTTTTTAATTTTAAAGTGTTGATTTTATTTTTGAACCATTTTTTTAATTTTGAAGTGTTGATTTTATTTTTGAACCATTTTTTTAATTGTAAAGTGTGGATGTTATTTTTGAAACCTTACTTATTTTGAAGTGTTGATGTTATTTTTGAACCCTTATTTATTTTTGAAGCGTTGATGTTATTTTTGAACCCTTATTTATTTTGAAGTGTTGATTGTCTGAAAGACCTTACACATGAGTTGCCCCATATGGGGTTTGAACCGATGACCTCAGGATTACCAGCACGGTGCTCTAACCTGCTGAGCTAACTCACCTACCTTACAAACTGTTGAGTTTCCATGGATTTAAGAAGAACTTACATGATCTTACCACAATGGAGATATGATAAAAGTGCTTATATTCCAATGTTTTTCAAAACAACATACATCATATTTTATTTTCCAGAGATTTTGTATTTTGAAGTGTTATTATTTTTGAACCATTTTTAATTTTCAGGTGATTGTATTTCAGAGATATTTTTTTATTTAATGTGTTAATTTTATTTTTGAACCATTTTTTATTTGTAAGTATTGATTTTATTTTTTAGCCATTTAACCAATTCTCTGTAGAACCATTTGTCTCTGCTAATGACATCTTTAATACATTTCTTTGATCCCAGGCTTAGTTTATGGACTGTAATGTGAAATTGGGCACAATTATAAGTCTGACAGTTTGTTCACCAAGTTACTGTGCTCTCTGAGAGGATCTGTAAGTATTTGACATTGTTCCATGCCCATCGTTGAAGTTAGTCTCTAACAAAATGTGGATCATCTACCAGGAACACTCCAAAGAGCATGAGTTCCTGTAGTGTAGTGGTTATCACGTTGGCTTTACACGCAAAAGGTCTCTGGTTCGAAACCAGACAGAAACAGATTTTGCATGTTCTCTTCATCACAGGTGTTTACTAAAGGTCAACAAGGTTCTGTGGTGTCATGGTCTGTACTCTGAATCCAGGCATCTGAGTGCAAACCTCAGTTGAAATTTTCATGTTGCATCTCACAT
>NW_006799945.1:984159-1007164 GCF_000485575.1 Poecilia formosa
GTTGTTTTGCTAGAATATCTATGCAGACAACAAGTTCTCAAGGTGCAGTCATTGGCAAACCAAATGTAAAATTGAACAAGATTTTTCTTTCACAGGTGTCTCTTGTTTTTCCTTTGAAATGGTTGTAGAGAAAATGGGTATCTTACTGAAACAAGGCCAAACAGAACCCTAATTAGAAGTAGAAAAACAGACTATTTTTGTTGCTTAGAAAGAGCAGCTTTTTAAAACGGGTTGTTGCGAACTTACATACATCTAACACACTGCACAAAACTGCACATTTCATAAGCTGTGGACTGACCGTTTTGAGGCGATGGAAGCCTTCCTGCGGCAGACGACAGTAACAGCGTTGGGAGTTGCTCCTCTCCCAGGCTCCACTATGATGTCCCATAGTAATGGGTCACTAGGCCGAGCAGCACTGAAGGACAAGCCTGACTTTACAGCAGCCCTGTGTGAAAAAGTATTAAAATACATTCTATTAAACCATGATAATATTGTGGTTTAATACACGGAGAAGTACAAATTGTAGGTCCGCTGAGAAATCAACTGAGTAGAATCAGCTCGTTTTTAGCTTGATCGCAAACTAAAAAAATATTAAATTCCACTCATTTCGTCTCAAATCACTTTAACCAAAAATAGTCATTTAAATCCTGTCATATACATACCAAATGATCCTAGTTATCAAACAGCGCTCCGAGTTCAATTTGTTACTCAAATTAGTTTTTAAAGTTCTATTTGAGGAAACCCAGCAGATTGCATCGAATCTTTGACTCCTTGGGATGGATGTGATCATAATGGGAACATCAGAGGGACAACTCATGTTAGATGTCTGGCAGATAAAGTCACAGAGGCCAGACCGAGATAGTTTGGACATGTTCAGAGGAGTCACAGTGATTTTATGGGTGGACGGATTATATCTGTGAAAAGCTGAGAGGTGTTGGAGGACGCACAGACACAGTGACAGATGATTCACTGTGGCAACCCTTGAGGGAAAAAAAAAACTAAAAGAGAAGAACATCTGAAAAGTTTGATCAGTTTCTGATGCCTCTGCATTTATTTAAAATAGAATTGGCACTGTATGTATTAACTTTTTTATTGTACTTTAATTGTAGCCGTGTTTTGACTGCAGTTCTATTCGGTTTGGCTGTTTGTGTCTAACAAGGTAGGTCACAAACAGTCAAATGTGTCGCAAGCTGCTTGCCCACTGAGAACCAGCAGGGGTATTTAATTCCCATCAGCCCTGGGGAAAACTGGGAATCAGTTAATCAGATCTCGTATTCAGACACATCTCTGATGGGGGAGATAGATCGCTAATTAGAGACGATGTAATTGGACCAGACAGTCGTACAAATCCAACCAGGGCTTTTTTTGTTTCTCGCTTAATCTCCTGCATCAAGGGGAGTCTTACATCACTGGACAGGATCAGAAAGCAATTATTTGAGTCAAACGCCTAAAAAGTGATACAAGTAATACAAATGTTCCTCACTTATGCCTGCCTGACTACTGAGCGGGAGCATTATATATAGGTTTGTATCAGAGGCCATGTCTCTTCATGACAAAAAATTTCACACTGAAAAAAAAACAAAAAAAACTGCAGCATAGAATTTTCAACCCACACCAGCTGAACTCTGTCACTTAACGTGACAAAACGCTGCGTCCGCAACATTCTCCATATGAATAACAGTTTGGTGGCTGTAAGTGAAGGACCCAAACACAGGACAGAGAAAGAAGGACGTGGTGCAATAATACTCATAGAAACAGAAGTGTCTCTAGATTGTGACAAGCAGCAGGACAACGGAATTACAAAAATAGGAAAACGGAACCGGTTGGGGAAAACAAAAGAAACTAAATCAAATAATAGCCAGTGCCACTGAGATACTATTAAGATACCTTGTAAAAACTAAATGACGTCAAAAAAAGAAGCTTCACATTTGACATTAAATGTAGCTACTAATACAAGCTTAAAAATAAAAATCACAATTTAGTTCAATAAACTGCAATTTTGAAGTAACAAGGGAAAGGCTTCTTGGTTAAATATTCTTATATTTCGTTTTGTGTTTTTTTTTTTCTTGTGTCTTTGATTTTCTGTCAGTTTTTTTTAGGGCATCAGAGCAGTGACAGAGTCACCTGATGACCATCCTTCCCAATAAAGCCAAACCATTTCTGCAGAGTCATACTGAAAGGGGTGACAAAGTAAATCAATACAGGGAACCTCTTGGAGCTTCTTGTCCAATACTGTGACATAAGCTTCCCTGCAGGGAAACTTAGTTTGGGTTTTTATTCTTTGTCACTGTCAGTCACTATGTCCAAGGAGGAAAGAAGTACAAAGAATATAAACTACTAAACTCCTTATTCCTTTGGAAAAATGTGCCTCGCTGTTCAAACTGTGGGCTACACGCGTTGCCAATCACCAGGAAATGTACGTTTTGTCCGGTTTTATTGTGGCGCGTGCATCTAACTCATGAATGTACACAGTTAATCCTGGCGAGCAGCCCAGATCATCTTTACTCTAAAGGGTTAACCTCTTCATTCCTTTTCAATCAGGGCCACAGCTTATCTGGCCTAACCCTGTTGGAGTGGACTCAATCTTGGCCCAAAGAGTGAAGTAAGGCAGGGATTTCTCGTAGGAGGAATCAATCACTGCCAAGCTCCTCAGAGCTAACCTTCACTCGGACTTAGTTGCAGAGCTCAGCAGGCTCGTCTTGTCCCGATGCATGCTGCATGTGGCAGGGTGCCAGAAACGCAGACTGAAATGACTGACCCAACTGGAGGATTTTCAGCATTTCAGTCGCGCACGACAAATTTGGGGAATTTCAGGTGAAGAGGCTGCAAAGCCTTGCAAATAGCCAACGCAGCGGCAGATGTTGACTCCTCAGGATGAGAATCTCATTCAGTTATTTTCGACAAGGCAAACAGAGCTCCGTTTACATCACTCGATCTGCATTTGTGTGATGAACGTATCTGTTTGCCATATGAGCAGAATACTTAAGAAGAGCTGTAGAAAAGCTTCTATGCATATGAATTCTGGATTATGGCGCACAGATCTTAACATTTTTTTTTTTTTATGTTCGCCTGGATTCTGCAGGAGAATACTGTGTTGTACCCAGGACTAATGCATGATATCACTAAACTGTAGGATTAGACTGGAAATTGTTTTCGGAGAAAACAATTAAGCAGAGTAGAGAGTGAAAACACGAAGCTCGCTGTAAAGGCATTGCAACTTCACTTTAAAACTTGGAGAGTTATAAAATGTGGACAGAATGAGAACACAAAAAGCACTGTAATTTGTAAGATTTTTTTTGTTTTTTAGAAAAAAAGAAAAACGTCTCATGTTGAAGCAGTGAAGAAGACTATAAAAGTCAACAAGACACATAAAGTGATTGATTACAATAAAACAGGCCATTGTTCAGCATGGAAAGTAGCCATGTGTTCAGAAATATTATCTTTTTTGAAGTTTGTGCTTTCATGCTTTATTTTTATTTCAATTAAATGCGTGTTGCTCGGTGAATACAGTGTTTTACAAAGACAATTATTATTCCACAATGTGTTTACAGTGAGCACAGCAATATGAATTTGGCGGTGTGATAACAAATAAAGAAAACTTTGAGCAGAGAAATAGGAAAAAAAAAATCATGAAAGTGTTAACATTTCTGACCAAATCAGAAATGCAAAAATAAAGCATTTTTTTAATAGAACTGAAATGATATCCATCGATATCATTCGTGTCAATCTGCTAATTATGGCATGAGGTGATGTTTACCTTAAGGATTTACACTTAATTTATGATTGCAATAAATTCTGTAGAACCAACAATAGCATTTATGTTTCCAAACAACCATGGCTATCCTCTAAAGATTCCCAATTGCTCATTTGAAAAGAAGTATCAAGAAAGCAGAGCAGTTAAAACTTAGATAGAAACCACAGATATAAGTTCATGCTTTTCCATCATGGTGCAGTGGAGAAGATGGAACAACAACTCCTCCTCATTTTTATATTATTTCCTATAGTTTTGAAAGATTTGTGGACCTCAAAACAAACTCATTAAAGCCTAACAGTCAAGTATGCAAACAACCAGCAGCATACTCTCCACACCTGCGTGTCTTTTAATATCTATCATTGCAGGTGTCATTTTAAGCTGATTAATGGAATTAATTTTAAATTATTGCGGCTGTTTTAGACTTTATTCGCCACTCAAATGTTTATGAAACTGGATCAACCATTTTATTTATTGTTTGCGTCTTTGATGAGCAGGATGGTAGCTCAACCTGCCTGGTGATTTACAACTTAGAAAAAATGCTCAGAAAAAGTTTGGGAACAGATTGAACTGTGTATTTTTCCCTCGGTGACAGGGCTGCTTTTATGCGAAGCTCAATTCTACCCAGAGGAGTTAGGGAGATTAGTTATTTGTTTTGCTGCTCCATTAAACAAATGCATTATTTATGAAGTCAAATAACCACAAAACCTTGTTGAAATGTTCGTGGGATGTTGAGATATGAAAACCAGTGAATCATTTGCCAATTATTTCACTGTTTATGGAAGAGTGATCTTCATAACTCCCCCACTAAGTGTGACGGTGCAGAAGCAAGGATATGTCAGACAATTTATGCAGCCAGTAACTGGCAGACAACACAAGTCACTCTGGCATTCATGCATGTTACCGCACGGCCTTGATGGTGGGCTTCATAAGTATTTAAGTGCCTTAAGTAATCGTTTAAATGCATGGAGCTTATCCCTCATGAATATGCTCGAATGTACTATACATCCCCCTTACACTTGCTTGGTTTCTGCTATTTCATGTATTTCATAAACAATAAATTTCCATGTAATTCCCTCTAAGCTCTTGTCTCAGTACAGCTGGATTTACAGAACAGTGATTATTATGATTTCCATCAATGATACTTAATTCTAACCACTTGTGAGTAGCCTTTAAAAGGCCAGATCATTGCTTATTTGGACTCATCAAGGCTCTTAACTGTGACTATGTAATTTATGTACCTTCAAATGAAAAGTAAATGAATGTCCCATTTAATTATCTACTATCAGTGACACAGAATGTTGCAGTCTGCACATCAAATTTGCTTGCTAAGCACTACATAAAGGCTTTTCTTCAAGAGTCTGTGACTTCTTGACCTTAGAGCTGTACTTTAATCAAAAGGGCACTTGTGTTGACATTTTGATCCAAAACGACCGCAGCAATATTTAAAATTGTGCAAGTAGTAAGAAAATATATCTAACACATTTGTTTATCAAGTATTAAAGTAAATATCAATAATCAAGAAATGCTTCTTAACCACAAATGATAATATTGAGACACTCAACAGTATAATTGATGTGTCTTTTTCTGACATTGCACAGCCCAAAGTCATGTGTAAATACATACACCATAAAAATGTGTTTGTGCTCTATCCAAAGAATACTTTGATGTTATAACTTGGAAAGTTCAACGCTTTACCACAACCTCTAATTGTCAGACACCCACAGAGCAACTGTGGCTCTGTGGGTAAAGTAGTCGTCTTGTGATCAGAAGATTGTAGGTTTGATTTGCCAGTATGTGCCCCTGAGCAAGGCACTTAACCCCAAGTGGCCTGTCTGTGTATCAGTGTATAAATGTGTGTGTATGTGTGAGTGAAAATTGGTGAATGTGACTTTAGTATAAAGTGCTTTGAGTGGTTAAAATGCTTGGAAAAGCTGTACATAAGTTCAGCCCATTTATGCCGAGGGTATGCAGCTCTAATTATCCAGTGCCATTGTCCTGCAATTTTTGGACGCATACCTGCTCCAACACACCTGACTGATTTATGACAAGGCCTTTACAAAACTCACTGGCTTGCCAAGCAAATAACTCAGCCTTTTGATTCAGGTGTGTTGGCGCAGAACTGGTCTGGAGCTGCAGACCCCTGTTCTATATTTGACGTAGCGGCTCTCCAGTTGGGCCAATGTCAGTATGATTCATAAAAAGCATCTCAACAAAGGAACACCACAGACAATCTCTCACCTCAAAGTGAAATTTTCCAGCGTAGATGTACTAGCCAGAAAGATGTAAAACGTTCCCACATCTTGACTCTTTAAGGGCTTGGAAGACGTTTGGATCATCACAGCACCTCCCAGCCTAAGCCTGAGGAAAGTAGGGTTGCCTGATTGAGTTTTGATAAGAGAGACACTTCCAATCCTTCGCAGAGGCGTTCCAGACCCCCCCGAGTCTCTCCCTCTTCCCACTCCCACTCGTTGCAGGCTGTCTTGTGGAGCGCACTGGCCAGTCTGGTCCCTTCTGCTCTGGAAGTAGACCTCCACAAGATTTCCCCGAAGGGCCTTCATCGCTTCGGTTTTTTCTGCTTCCCGACTTGAGCTTCCAGATCTGCTTCCTGAGCTGAACCAAGATGGTTCCGGTTTTAGCTGAGCTACACAGAATCCACCTGGAGAAACCAGACAAGCTCCTCTGACTTCCTTCGTCTCCCAGAAGGCATAGGCTGTCACACAGTGAGCGTCATCCTTGGCCCTAGCCTCGTTATCTCCATTAGAGTCCATCATTTCTTGCCTGAAAGTGATGTTGCTTTCTGTGGGCATGTGAAAAAGAATCTTGACAAATGGGTATGAGGATCGAACCTGACGGACCAAAAGAACCGCAAGGATCTTTCGTCCGCTAAGGAGCAGATCAGGAGGAATGGTGGCATCTACAGCTAGGGGGCCAAAAGAAGCCTTGATAGCTGGCTGGAGGAACCCAGCACCCAGACTGCTTATGAAAAAAGTCTGAGCCTGAACTTTGATGCTTGAGTTGCTTGGGGTCCCCGCACCTTGACCCAGAAACACATAGTCTGCATTGAAGATTTGAAATTTGATGGACGGGTAAATAGGTGAAGGAGTGGGGAGTACTCCAGCATCTTCAGCTTTCTGACTTCCTGCAGCTGAAATGGAAGAATTTACATGGATTAATTGGAAAAGGATTGAAAAAAACTCACAGTATGCACTATTATTTTGTGAAGGTGTCAACTGATTTCAATCACAAGTTTTTTCAAATGATTTTAGTTATTGAGAAAGTGTCATGGCCGAAATCATGGATAGAGAAATTCTTAAAATTATTTCACAACAAAACATTTTTAGCTAATAATTGATTATCCAATAATTGTGTGTGGTGAGGCAAGCCTCAAAAGGGGTTGAGTTTGAAATTCACTCAAATATGTTTGAAATAGCTAAAGCAATGGTTTCTCGAATGAAAAACAAAAATTAAAAAAAATGTTAGCAAACTACAGTGGCAAAGATTAGCAGACATTTTTCCAACGTGGCATCCTTCGCTACAACAGCTGAGAAAAAGAGATTGGCAAGAAAATTACAGAACCTTTACAGCAATGAAAACAAATGACCAAAATCTCTTTTTCCTCAAGAGATTTTACACATTGTAAATTTTCTGGCTTTTAAATACAGTAAATACAGTATTCTCCAGACAGAAAAAAAACTAACCTATGTCAAATTAAATAATGAAAAAATATTATTCACAAGTGTATTTGACTACTTATTTACAGATCCGACTAAAGGATAAAACATATATATTTTGCTGATAGATAACATTAAACCAGACTATTAACAACAGGTTTTGATTTCCAAATTGTCAGTTCACTCCCACAATTGTTCACTGTTACTGTTTCTAAAAACAACTAAATTGATCTGGCTCTTTAGAAGATGAATTTAACCAATTTGTCATTTTTTTGCATTGCTATTAACTTGCATTAATAAACAGTAAAACCAACTGGGACATCAAAAAGGAAATGTGTTTAAAGAAAAAGTTTAACAAATGCTGTATTAAACATTTGAGAGCTACTCTTTGTCGCCAGATGTTTGCGCTGTCTAGTTTAATAAAAATGTTGCCTGGTCCCTCATTATTCCACCCCAAAAAGCATGAGAGTTGTGTCTGAGTTTACAGGCTTGTAAACCCATCTGTTTGAATGTATAACTCATGGCTTATTACATCCTTACACAGTAGTTTAAAGTCCAGACTGACATAATGAAACTAGCAAAGATGAGTGTAGTTTAAAGCATTCGTTTTAGCTTTTGAGTTGTTATTCTAGATGATGATGATAGTGAAAACAAACAGTGCTACTAATCAATAGATGCACCATTTATTGATCTGATATCTTAATGGAATGCATGGAGTGATTTACATTAAAAGCTAGTGAGTTTAATATGCACAAAGGGCTCCTTATTTTAAACACACACTGGGAACACATTGCACACACATCTCCCGCTTAACAATAATCAAATATCAGTCTTTTCGCAAGATATATCAGCATTAGAACATGGAGATCGCCAGCTTGCTGCTTCCTCACAGCTATTGATGCAGGTTATCTTTAAACAAGCAGAGAAACAGCTGTGCAACCTCAGCTCCGGGCCTCTTTAATCCCGCAGATGAAGCCTCCTGATGCACACTGGAGAGCCTGCTGTCACTTTCATTTAGACAGAGGGATAACAAAATGGGATGAGGCCATGGGTTGTAACCACAAACCCACGCAAAGTAGGAATTCATAACCTGACAGCTGCATAAATCAATAAAATAAGGACACAGATCTGGGATTTTCAGCAAAAATGCTTAGAGCGGTCATCAAAAAAAAAAAAGTCTAAAATCTATGTAATGCATGTTCCATTGTCTTTGAGCGTTTTCATTTAGGAGACAAACACTTTCAATAACACTGCTTTGCATGTACAACAGTACTAAACATTTCTGAAGCCTTCACTTTCAACCCGTTTTTACAATAAGTAAACTGTTTCATCTCAGGTTGTCTTCAAAATAAGGGCGTCTATTAAAACAAGTAGACACAAAATAATACCTTGTTTTATCTCATAAAGGTCTCACCTTTAATAGCTGCAAGAACTCCCACAATTGGAAAAAGTGACCCGAGGGAAAAGTTGAACATCATTTTAAAAAAAGTGCAAGTACTCGTTACTCTCTGCTCTGAGCTCCAGTTTGCACGCGCTTAAAAGAAAGTGCAGGACGGAAGTCATAACATCGTCTGGTGTCCAGTCGAGTCACTCGCTCTGATTGCAAAGGACGAAACAAGGAGAAATAAAAAATTGTTACACTTTCACATCCACCTAAATCTCCCCCCAGACACAAGTGGATCAGTTTTAAATGCCGCGTCCCGTTTCTTGCTCTTCCTTTGGGAGTGCGGCTGATGACTGATACCACAGGGCAGCATCAGATACGACTTTCCATGACAGAAAATCAGTAAAGAGTCAGTCAGATTAAGCACACCCACGTGGGTATAATCTGCCGGTGTATGAGTGGGAGTGTTGGAGGGTTGAGGGGGGAGGAACAAATGAAATGCGCACAAGGTCGAAGGATGAGTGGTTTCCTCAATGGCAGTGGGTTTAACAAATAAACATTAACCCAAAATCCCTATTTTTTATGTTTTATTATTTGAATATGTCTAAAATTACAGCAGCAAAGTTTTTTCACTCTCTCTCTTACAGACTTGCCCTTAAGTGACTGGTAAAGGCTCCAGATTTTCCATCTACACAGTCCTAGAGGGGGTGAATGTGGAAAACTGGAGAGTCATTTTGATTCCTATTCTGTATATATTTCATGATTTTGTCTATCCATCTGTCTGTCTTTTTGTGTGTCCACACAGTTGATTCTATGGGGAGTCTCAGTATGATTCAGTTTAATAAGAGTGAAATCCAGTCACTCTTGTTCTGCACATCGATCTGAGCTTTGTTTCACTCTAAGAAGTGTCTCGCTTAATAAGCCTGGTATGACTTTCCCTAGCCTTTCCACTCTCCACTATCCCCCACAATAAGCACCCGTTGTCCGAACAAACTACACGCATTATGTGCCAATTACACCTCATGCACCCTGTGCCTGCATCGTTACAAGGTGACAAGAGTGCCAAGGTGTCATCATTAAGGATACACACATACAAGGTGAGTAAACACTTTCTCGCTTGACTGGAGAGGCTAATTAGAATAAATATGTGACTTAAGGAAGACATTAGGTGATCTCTAAATGCTCGTGAAATTTTGAGAAACTCACAGTCGGGAGCTAAGACAGGATTTTACTGCAAGAGTGGCACTTGCAGTGCCAAGGCAATACATGGACTGCATTTCGAAGTCATTGAGTTTTAATTTGAGTAGTTTGTCCATGATTTTTGGCTTGAAGTTACAATTAAAACTGACGGTGGCAGAGGCCACTGACAACTGAGTCTGGGAATATCTCCAGATCTCAGTTGTTGTTCCAGACATGCAACCTGCTGCCGGCGCTATTAGACATGATAGAACGGCGGTCAGAAGTGCTCTGTTTGGCTGCAGCAGTGGACGTAAAGCTGTTGCCAGGTGGCTGAGAAGGATTTGGAGGTTTGGAATAACACAAGTCGAGACCCTAAATCCTGTAAATATTTATGAAATTAAGTAGAAAGCTGTGACTCACAGAGCAGTTAGAACTGATTAATAAATTACCTGAGTGACTACTGGTGGAAGCCAAAACTCAGTTAGAGATTTGGGAAATGCACGACAGAAATTCACATTGTAAATTTGCAGTAATTTATTCGCAGTGTCTCTGCCAAGTCATGGTTTTAAATAGCAGCATATTACTGGAAAAGGTTTGAGAGCACATTATTTCAGGAAAACGTTCATTTGAAAGATTGAAATAATAAACTACTACATATAAGTGAATAAACTCCCTGTACATTCAGTTTGCATACTGCATTTCAGGCTAATACATAACTTATGTGGTGGGGGGAACACTTTCTTTTAGGTACAGTACAAACTTGATCTTATCCATATCAGAGCTAACGACACCTGATACAAAATGTAAAGCAGGGTGCCAACCACCAGTTTATTACTGGACTATTTCAAAACACAAAGCAGATAAGAACTATAGAACAAATTCATCTTGTCTGCACACTTTGAGGAAAAACCTGGGGAAAATCCATTGCAGCACAAAGTGCAGATGGAAAACCAGCATAGAAAATCCAACAAACACATTCCTATTGTTTTGTCTAACAAATGCGGACAACCCTTAACTGCGACTGTATGCACTCATGCACTTTGCAGCCAATGGCTCATCTTAAGAATGGCTCCGCTTAAGAAGGAAAACTTTTGCGCGTCCAGGTTTAGCATGAGCAGCCATGTAGTGTGGTTGGCTTAGGGTGAGAGGAAAGAAAGAATACACTAACGCGCTGGTTCCGAAGTGCAGATGTACAGAAAAGGAGCTCAGTAAAACTCAAAATGGAGTAGATGTGCTTTCTAAGAGGAAACTAAAGCAAATATAACGGTAAACACTAAACTAGCAAACAAATGCTACACTGATGTGTTACTGTTCACTGAAAATTTGACCTCATGAATGTTTTACCTGAAGGCTGACATCCACATGAGTCATTTGTGGTCTTTGTATCCTTTCTGCCAACTGCAGTCATCATGTGATTAGTAAATGTATTAACCTTTGCTGACAGTAATCCAGCTCAGTGATGGATTGTGAACTACAGCAATATTCCATCTTAATAATTTCTTAATACCTCTTATTACTGCCCATCAGCTAGATGGCGATAAATTAATTTCCATCAATCCATCAAGGAAAGATGGGCTCCGTTTCATCCCGTTCATGGTGATGCATGCAAATGGTGGGCATCATGCGAACTGATTAATTACAGAACAAGTAGCCGGGTCTGTAGCAGTCATAAGAATTTAAGAAGCTCTCTGAGTGGAAATCATTGCAAACTGCCTCAGTATTCTCTGATCTCAGGGGAGTGCTGGAGTCTAGTCTTTGAACATAAAGCTGTCGCTACACCTTTATAATAAGACTTAACACCATAGCAAACCAGAGAAAGGCCAGTCTTTTAACACACTCCAGCCGACCGAAGTCTGCAGACACCTTCCACTCCAAGCTGTCTCAGCCAGAGATGAATCACCAAGGCGAGACCTGTGGCCCAACTTCCTCAGTTCACACTCCTCCAATGATGATGAATGAATGCTCTTTTCGGATCACGGCTGAACATCAGTTTTTTGACCCCTGCGGGATACCTCTAAAGGAAAAAAAAAACGGTGTCCTCGATCCCTCCAGCAGTCTTCCCTCAGGGTACTGGATTGAAAAGGTAGTTTGCCTCCTGCTACCTGCTGGGAAATGCATCAGTGATGGAGGCGGTGGAAAAATAAAATCTCGTCCAGCGCCTTAAAAGAAAAAAAAAATTATATATATATTTGGGCTTATGGAATCAAAGAAAACTTAGAAGACATGTTGTTTTAGCTCCAAGCGTATAAACATGAGGCATTAGTATCATGTTTACATAAAGGTCATAGTGGCATATGCATAGCACCAAAAATTCAGATAGCAATGGGTTATGTATTGGGAATATTTTTGATCTGATCTAAAGTGTCAAATAAGGATCCTGATCAAAGCATCTTTAAATGTTTTGTATTTGAGTCTCCTAAAAAAATTAATTTCTGACACCTGTTGTTGTTGGTGTGGAGTCTGCAACAGTATAATGCAGCTAATTTTGTGATTTTTAAATTTGCTGTGTGTGCGACATGTGAAACTGTGTTGTTACCTTTTTGGATTACTCTGTTGATCCAACTCATCTGGAGTTTCCTTAGCAATCGCAGTGTTTTCCTCCTTAACGATTTAAAAAAAACGGAAAAGCGACACCTGCAGCTCTCTGTCTGCATGAAATCTCATAACCAGCGTGTTGCATTCAAATAACTCCAGAGAAACTCTTGAGCTGAACAGAAAGGAGCTACAAAGACCGGAATAAGCAGCACTCCAAAAATACATATTGATCATTTTAAAATAAAAACAAAAGTTTTAATTTTTGCAATGATTTTTTTTCTCCTCCTCAATTTAATATGTTGCCGTTCATTCAAAACAGTGAGAGCACGTGTTGCTACAATCCTAGCACTTCTAAAAACTGATCTGCTTTAAAACGTTGCATTGTGTTTATTGAAGACTGTAGATCTGATTTACTGTCTTTTATGACTTTGTATTTTTGTTTTATGATGTCAGGCACTTTAAACTGCCTTGTTGCTGAAATGTGCTGTACAAATGAACTTGATTGATAGATAGGTGCATAAGTGAATTCAGACTTTAAATAAAGGATGACATTTTAAGATGTAGCTTGCCAGAGCATTAAAGTTGCTTTTCTAACCAAGATACTCCATGTTAGAGCTTCATATGAAGACTGTTCTGATTTTTTTCAGCGAGTTTTTGAACATATACACAGAAAAGGTTTTGAAAAAGCATCTAGCTGCGACTCAGTTTGAGAAAATACCTAATGTTTTAACACTTTTTCAAGAAGATATTGCAGTCAGTGGTATAAACTTGATTTCCATTACTTGATTCTTGTACTGAAATATATTTGTACTTTCTTTTTTTTTTTACATTAAGCTGAACTCAGTAATGTTCAATAAGACCCATGAGAATCATGTGTTAAAAATAAACCTCACTAGTTATCAGTAATGTTTGAATTGCTTGGATCGAGACAGCCGCTTTCTCTAAACTGGATTGTCAATTTGAAACTGTTCCACCATAGATATCAAAATCCTTCAAAATTATATATTGTGAAAACTATTTGCTCCATACTGGCTTAGCTGTAAACTCGACCCACCTGTTCTTGACTTTCTCTTATTAACACTAGTTTGGATGACTGAATGTCTGTATCTGCACATTAGAACCTCTTCTCAAAAAAACAAAAACAAAAACTGATCGACTGATTTAGTCAGTCTGTGCATTTTCTGGAGATATTGGACAAAATAATGTTTAGATGCCCCAGAAGGAGAATATTCCATATCTGCATATACATGTATAGTGGTTGGGTGCTTTTTTTTTTTTTTCAGCTCAGCTGCAGAGGAGAGATTATGAAGTGGATATGGGAACAATAGCAGGTAAGGGTGATTGGCACGAGCTGCGGTGTGTTTCTGCTCAGTCTCCCTGTTTTTAATTACAGAAGCGGGCTGAGGCCAAACAAAGGGTGACTGGATGAGTGTCAACTCGGGACGGTGAATGACAGGCACAAACATCACCACACTTGTGTTTCCTGAGAGAACCAAAGTTAAAAACATTAGACTCTTCCAGAAGCTTCCAGGGAGTTCCTGAACTGAAAAGTTATTTTTGTATATGGCAAATCAAATGATGGTCATATTGTAGTCTTGAATATGTCTGATTTTTTTTGTTTTTGTTTGTTTTGTTCTGCTTTTTGCTTTCATACTTGTTTCTCAACCAAGTGTACTGCAATTACACAAAAATATGCAATGTCGAAGCACATGGTACATCCATGAGAAAAGTTTTCTATTAATTTAAGCCAACATGCCTGAATAGAAATCTCTATCCTCAAAAGGTCTGTCCATATATCAAAGTCAAATTAAAATATTTTACCTGGAAGATCCCTGCTGTGGTTTTGACAGCATGAGGGTCAAATGGACGAAGAGTGTTTAACTGGCACTTTGAGGTTTTGTGAAAGGCCAGCAGGAGATGGATGTCTCCTTATGCCCCCCTCTGGTGACATGGTAGGCAAGAAGAAAGCCAGTGATAGAGAGGTTACAACCAGGAAGAATTTTAAACATCCATCGGCCCGCAGGGACGCCCCAGACTTACAGCTCAATATAGATCTGTTGGATAGTGAGGAAAAAATAAGGGTGAGGGCGAGCAGAGAAGGAAGAAAAGAGGAGGTGGCAGATTGAAAGGAAAAAAATAAGTGTGGGGGGGGGAGAAAATAAGGAGAATGTGAGGGAAGTGAAGGATGGACAGCAAAAAGGCAACAAAACAAAAATCATTCGATGTTTTACCAATTTCATTTCCCTTCTGGTTTACTTCCGTGAGAAAAGGATGATTGTTTCAGCATAGCCCTGCTGAGACTGTCTGGGGTATTGAAGTGATTGAGGTCGCATGAATCAACATTCACACTGAGCAAATGGCAAAAACAAACATGCACAGTGTGACGAGGAGAATGTGAAAAAGGAAGAAAGAAGGGCCTGGATGACTATTTTCAAGTTCAGGCCTTTTGAAATGTCTTTTTTCTGACACGGTGTTCCTGTCTGTGACATCTAATTATATACATGCTGCTGTAACTTAGAGACCTGTAGGTTTGTCATTACATGTGTGATTTTACCTCACTGCTAGACCTCTTTTAGTACCCGACAAGAAAACCACTGCTGCCCTCCAGAGGATTGGCAAGAAACAGCAACATAAGGGTCAGGAAGATATGTACAGATTTTGCGCCTTTAATTAGAAAATGAAAGGTCTGTGTCATGTTTTGATATTTGTTGCATCAATTTATCATTAAAACTACAACTCGAAGTTGAGGACCTGCTAATTTCCCACATCTGAGTGCATGAAATCCACATGTTTGCGTTTTAATTTTTAAGAGAAAATTACCGTCTTTTTAATATAAATACTAGTTTGTTAATCTGAAGCGTTTAATTCATGGCACATTCCCTTCTTCATAGAGCTCCGACTCTATACGTGTAGTAGAAGTATACCTTACACATCCTCGTAATGTCTCCCCCTGGTGGCCATTTGCCACTATTACAGTTATATTCATTCTTTGTCCTGTGTAGGTTTTGGAGCTAGCAGGGCTGAATCCCATTAAAGCTGTCAGCAGACAGTCTACCGTAGGGCTAAAGCCCATATTTCTGTATTAGAAATGTTTTTAGGTTTTCATACCTTAAGCTTTTTTTTCCTACTATTTCAGTGGTTTGTGTTCAAGGTCCTGCAGAAGAGAGAGCTGCGATCAGACAATTAAGACTATTATTTAAGATGTCATGTATTGCAATAAACTGAAATAAACCTTTTAAGACAACGAAAACATGTTCATTTGTGCAACAGACATAAAGGGGAGCATACTGGAACAACTTTAAAAAGTTCTTTTAGTTTAATTTAAAAAAAACAGCCTATCAAGTCCTTCATCAGTGAAAAGGACGAATAAATTGCTCTGCTGAAGAGTACGACCGCCTGTGTTCATTATCAGCTAATCAAAGGGAGCATTTTGTTTCTTTCCCTGAAGAGCAAATCACCAAAAATGTGTTTGTAAGAATGCACATCTTCAGGGTCAGCTATCAAAAATAATTTCAGTTTCAAATAGCTCTAATCACTGTAGCACTGATCAGACAAACGCATCAATGCAGGAAATCAACACAAAACTCAACTATTTCTCTGTTTTCTTGGAATAAATTTAGGTAAATCAACGACATGGTCCTCAGTTTAGGTGCATAATTGGATTGAGTAAAATTCTTCTGAATTAGCTTTATTGTTTTTTTTTGTTTTTTTTGTCATGATGTTCTCTTTTCCAGGAAAGTTTCATGCCCTTCATGTCCCGTTGTCTATTCATGGATGAGTAGCACCTGGTGCATATCAGCCTCTGTCCTGCAGTCAGTCAATGCAAGATCGTCTGGCGTCAACCTCTGTCAAAAACAAGATTCATTAAAAGAAGCTTGGTTTTTCCTCACATACTTTGGTAGATTTCTGTGATCAAAATTAAAGTTCTCACAACTGTTAGTTCTTCACAACGTCCAGACTTGTGCATCATTCATCATTCATTCATCATTCATTCATCATTCATCATCCATCATTCCTTACAACAAATTGCTAATCTTTTTGGACAGGCATTAATTGCTTCCATTCAATTCTTTGGTGTTTTAAAACATTGTTTGCTTATGTAACATCAGTCAAAATAAACCATACATATGATTACTGAATAGTGTCATGAAGTGGGGATTTTTAGATCGAGAAGTTTTTAATTAACTTGCAAAATTATGCTTTTGCTACATTGTGGGTTTTTCACATCCACAACAGTAAACTAACTTCTTGTTTCTCTCCCTCTCAGAGCTCACAGCCTCTCTGGTCACTGTTTGAGTTCTCTCAAATGTTTGTGTTGCTGTTTTGTGTCGCTCTCTAAGGGCAGCTGTGAGAACTCGACATATTCCCTCAGAGTTGAGTAGGAGCCGTAGAAGGAGCAGTGGATAAGGGGGAGAGTTCAAGTGACTTGCCACAATCGTCACACTGTCTCTTCTTTTCTGCTCTTTGTTGCTCTTTTGAAGCACAGGCTTCAAAGGAGCGACTGCCAAACTTCAGATTGAGGCATAATTGAACATAATCTAAGTGTTTGGTGTGAAGGATTGCACCAAATCCTTCACACCAAATCAAATCCTTCAGAAGGTGGGTAATGGGAGAAGGGGGAAGACATGCAGCAAAAGTCACCAAGGCTGGGAATCAAACCTGCAACAGCTGGGTCAAGGACTAAGGCCTCCATATGTGGGTTGTGCTTAACCCCTACGCCACCACAGGATACACAACAGAGAACATTTTTTAACTAATTTGAATAATAAACCGAGTGTGATGCACTGGGGCCATTTAAGTAAACTGAACAAAAATTTAATTATAAAATTAAAATAAATTTGCAAGGGGATGAATAATTAATAACTGTTTCTCAGAAGGAGGATTGTTGCCTATTATTCCAATGCCGTATATTTGAATAAAAATAACATGAACAAAGATTTTTTTTTTTTTTTTTGAAAAATATCAAATTTAATTTGGTTATAAAAGATGTATTTTCCAACATGTACACTCACACATAATTATCATAAATACCATCTATAACGACTTCTCTTTTTTCACAAAGCAAGCACGTACGGTGGACTGGTACATGTGATTTCAAAGGACACCATGGAGAATGCTTGGAGTCTTTTACACAGAGAGGAACTTTCAGTGCAATTTAAAAATAAAAGGCTGTTGAAAAAAAAATCAAGTAAAAACATTTAGAAATTATCTACAAATGGATCAAAGTACAAAAGAGCTACAGCGTTTGGAGACACTACACCCGTTCGCAGGTGAATATTTTGGTTTTATGACCGTCTTGTTTGAGCATTTCTGACAGATTAGACTTGAAACTGTACAAAGAAAAACGGAAATTTGCCACCAGTCAAATTCTTTCTGTGGCCAATGCATTCCAGTAATAATGTGGAGAAAGAATGAGAAGCAGAACCCTGATGAAAACAATAAGCTCTTTCAAGTGCAACCACAAATACAAAACAAAGACAAACCTGGTAGATGGTAAAGTTTTCTTCAATTAAAGCCGTGACTCAATCCTTTTTTTCTTTTTTCTCTTTTTTTACCAGGAGTTCAGTTTTTGAGAACAACTTTTCATCTTCATGATGGAAAATTGTTTATACAGCATGCAGAGCAGTTTCTTGAGAAATCCATATTATTAAAAAAAACAAACAAAAAAAAAAAAACTTTTCACTATATTTTCGACAAATAAATGCATAATGTCTCGATAAAAATCAAAAACTGAGGTAGGACAATGGTTTAATCTGTGTTTTGTATTAAGCTGTCTTTCCATCAAAAGTAACAAAAAAACAGAATTTTAATATTTCTTAATGTGGTGTTTCTGCAAATCTATGCTAATTTACATGACTGTCAGATTATCAGATGTTATTGGATTTGAATTTACAAATGTGATCTGAGAAGGAAATTAAATGTTGGGCTCAAATGTTATGAATTCATACAGCGCCCTCGATGTGTTGTGGCACCAAGGTTTTTAATGTTTGTTTTATAGTGAAAAAATAAAAAATAATCTTTCATTGCTGGTGCACTGTTTGTTCACTTCATCAGAAAGTTAACTTCAAATGGATATTTCAAGAGTTCATATTTATATCTGGGATATGATTATGACATTCATTAAGCGAGCTCTGTCATATTTTCTTTTTTTTTTTCTTTTAGCAACTCTTCAAAGTGAGGAAGAGAAGAAAATACTCCATTCAGGAGACGTGCACTGGTCTTTTTAAATCATTAAATGAATGGCTTCAGAAAAGTGCCTGAAGTTGGCCTTATCTACAATCAGAGTGATAATTTAAAAAGTTGAAAACAACTGTGAGTTTGATAAAAAATAAATAAAATAAAAAAATCTCCAACCGAGGATATACATTTCTATTTCCAACATGCACAGTGAGGCGGAAAAAAAAATAAATCTCAAAATTTCACACTGTCAGAGCAGTGAAAAAGTGTATTCTGTGTGAAACTATAATAATGAAATACATTTATTTGTTTTTATGCTTTTTACATATCTTTATCAAGGGTGCCTATAAATTTCGAGGTCATTGTACGCCTGAAAATGTTTATTGGCCTGCATCCTTTTATGAATAGAGATCACAGGAATTGATCTCTGGTTATTTTGTACCAGATTCTTAAGTAATCGCATTTGTAAGCTTCCTTACATGTAATTTGGTGTAGTATACTCTTCAATGTACCTTAAGTGCAAGTAAAACAACTAAGTCATACAAAACTCAGAGCAAATGAGTCAATATTTCTTCAGACATGATGACGAAATCAAAGGGCAATGCATGCCTTGAATTTTTTTTTGTTAATTTATAATTTTTTTTATGTGGTTTCTGTGTCCCACTCACTGTATATGTGCGCAGTATCAACAACAGTGCATTCAAAGAGAGTAGCAGAATATTACTATAGAAATAAAAAAAAGGTCAAAGTAAAAGTGCAAAACACAAAATGTATCACACGTCCACAGGCACACGAACTATGTCTTTATCCAATCAGAGAAAACATCCACTTTGTGCAATAAGAAGATAGACACAGAATTTTCTATTGAACTAGGCGTTTCATGACAGGTTGACAGCAAAGACAAAAAAAAAAAAACTCCTGTAATTTATTTATCCTAGAAGTGACAAAGCACAGGCAATCAGTCGTGAAACAAAAACCTGTCGTAAGTCAGTCTTGTAATAAAACAAGGAACGTCGTGCTCGTGTTTCAAAAAGGCCACTGAGACGGCTGCGCTCGCCCGGCGTTTAATGCCCTGATGCCAATCCGCTGTCGTTTTGCCAAATTTCCTTCATCGTTTGAACAGGCTTTGCTTCTGAATGCAAGCTCGGTACAAATAAAAGTGTCTCCTTTCCCATTATATGCTACCACATCTCTAAAACATTGCATTAAAAAAAGATTACATTTTGCAGTCAGCATTGCTCCACAGAACGCATAATAACAGTGTAATAGTGTAATAAAGATTTCCTCTAAAGGAACAGGAGCAGATGTTCTTTCCTGGTGAAAAGAATAAATTTAGAGTTTGGCTTGATTCACCCTCTATGGTACACGTTATGCTCCTAGTTATATGTAAGATTGCACAGGGGGAACAAAAACATAGGATTTAACATAATTTACTTCATGAACATAATTAAAATCCTAAATGGTTTCCATGGCTTATAATACAAGTCATTTCATAAATAAATCAATATAAAAACTGAATGAAAGAGGTTACAAATCTGTGCCATAAGTACACTACCCTGTACTTTCACCTTATCTACAGTAGCAGCATTATATTTCTTACTCTCATCCTTACCAGTCTTTTTTTTTTCCTTGCATGCCTTCTCATATAGCATTTTTATCACTACTTGTTTAACTGTAGTGTTTATTTATTTATCTAAGGATCCCCATAATCTTCGTGGGGTCCACAAATATTATCTGTTCTTCCTACAAGAGGTACAGAATAAGACTGGATTCATTTGGTAAACTAACCAAACTGCATGGACATTCTCATTAAATAAAGATGGACAAAGTTCACTGTAATAGTAGAATATGGCTGACAAATCATAAAAGTAGCCCGAACTTTGTCTTAACCTGACATCTTTTGCTGCTGTCGAGCAAAAATCCTGCATCCATTTTTGTCTTTTTGTTTCCTTGTGAAAATCAACTCTATGGATCACATCTGCATGTGGTGTCTCTAATAACTTTCTGTTAAGGTATCGAAAACTGTGACTTTGATCAGAGAGCATAAAACTGACATTTTGACATTTTATTTTTGACATTTCTAAAAGGTTCTTCCAGTTTGAGAGATGCAAGGATTTTGTCTGACAGCATCATATCAAATCAAGATAAAACAACTTTGACATTACCTAACTACACACTACTACTAAGTTTGCATGCAGCCATAGTGATCCTATAATAATTTGGAACTTAAAGTAACATTATGCAATTGACCATGATGGGACATTGTGTCCTTACGGCACCAGACGTATTTTTGCAAGTTAATTTTATAGCAAATAAACTGCTTTTAACTGTTAAAAACTAAGGTTTTATGCCTGTTAGTGTTAACCTCCCCCCCCCCCCCCCCCCTGGAATGAATGT
This sequence comes from Poecilia formosa, assembly GCF_000485575.1. Taxonomy (NCBI): domain Eukaryota; kingdom Metazoa; phylum Chordata; class Actinopteri; order Cyprinodontiformes; family Poeciliidae; genus Poecilia; species Poecilia formosa. The sequence continues at coordinate 1,005,257 of NW_006799945.1, forward strand.
AGATGTCTTGTGGGGCAAAAATAGTGAAACTCTTTCCTTTTAAAAACTGATAAAAATGGTTGGAAAATGGCAAATTAAAGAACTGTCACTGATTCCTTGACAATGCCCCTCGTTTTTAAAGTACTGAACCATTCAAGAATACTTTTTCTACTTGAGAAGACTATGGTACCATAGAGGGTTAAAAGTAAATGAAACAGTATAAATGCATGTCATGAAAATCCTAGTTTTTCACTTTAGATAAAGCATCCCTTAATCTGAAATACAGTAATATCACAGTAATATGCGTTTGTTTTTGAAAGTCACTTCACTCTTGATTTTGGCACTCCACTGTACAAAATTCATGTGTTTTCTATCCAGCACTGAACATATTTGTATCGCCTGATAGGCTCACGCAGTCAAGGAGGCGAGTCACATGCCCACTCTGTAATGTCCTGCCATATCACAGCTGATTGTATGGATGCTATGCACAGAGCCCCGCAGATACATGGATAGGATTTTTATGCTGTTAAATATTGTCATTATTGTTGCTTCACAGGAGACAGTCTCTTCAGCAGTTTCTTTCCTTTGGAGAGTATTCCTTTCTTCTTCTTGTTTGCCAGGTCTTGGGGGTCCCTGGGGTCCAGCGGAACATGGCGAGCCCTCGGAGGGCTGAGCGGTCTCATAGTTCCTGGAAGGAGGGGGCGGACGATTGGGGACGGCGCCCGGACAGGGGTTGTAATGTTGTTGGCCGTGTCTGTGTTTTCTGCAGTGACCTGAGGAGATAAGTGATGGGGAGGTTTGGAGGCAGGGCGGGAGGGGCAGCATATTACAAATGAAGCAAGTATTTATGTTTTTTTTTTTGTTTGTTTCTTATTTAAAAGGCTATGAAAAGTTATAAAAAAAAAATAAAATAAAAAAACACAAAGGGATTGTCTGCTTTTTGAATTTTGATTGGAAGTTTCCAATCATAACTAAATTTCTAACAATCTAGCATTGTAGAGGATCTTGAAATAAAAACACTAAGTGCAAATGATGAAACAGAACAAAAAAAGAAACCATTGGTTGGTAACAAAGAGCATCTTGAAATTTGAATTCATTTTCTCAAGAATGTGCAGAGCTTAAATTGTTTAATTTGCTTTCGCACCACTACTGCTCATGTGCAGAAAATAAAAAGGAATAGTCACAAATGAGTTAAATGACTATGAAATGCAAAATTTTCAAAATAAATGCACACATAGGAGGCATTAGGTTTTATTTAGGGAACAATACTTTTAATTCCAGTTAAGTATGTAAATACAGTCATAAGTGATAAATTAGAATATGTGTTTCAATGAGGTTTGTACTATTAAAAGTATCTTTTGAAAATAATAATCTTTTAGCGGCTATTAATCATAATTTTCTTAAAGCCCAAATTTCTGAATTACATTTTATTTTTATTGGTCATAACTAATATTTTCACTTAAACAGAAAATCATCACAATTAACCAAAGTAAAAACTTGAAAATATAAGTCTGTGTAAGAAATGTATATTCTGTTTCACCATTTTTTTTTTTATTCAAATTTACTGAATTAGTCAGAAAGCTAGGCCAGACTGTTTTTTTTTTTATTTTAAAATCCAAACGGCAAATTTGCTGATAGAGATGTACGTGAGTAAGTGCTTGCTGCAATGACTGCAAGGTGCCGAGGTCCAGCGACTGAGAACATTCTCAAACAGTCGCCCTTCCATCACCATGTTTGACCTTTGGCGTTTGTCCTGATATGTCATACTTGGTTTTCAAGAGACCAAATGCAGGATGAACAGATACCTTGGCTCAGGTTTTGGGGCCTGTTAACGTCTGCTATGTGTCCAGAGTGATTCAAATCACTGAGTTCTCCACCTTCCTCCCACAGATGGAAAACATGACCGTTAGGTTAATTGGTGTCTGTAAA
>NW_006799945.1:1007446-1016466 GCF_000485575.1 Poecilia formosa
TACTTGGTTTTCAAGAGACCAAATGCAGGATGAACAGATACATTGGCTCAGGCTTTGGGGCCTGTTAACGTCTGCTATGTGTCCAGAGTGATTCAAATCACTGAGTTCTCCACCTTCCTCCCACAGCTTTTTTTCTCTGCCGGCCATCTTGGATTTAACAAAAATATTCTTTTTGCATTTGCAGCTGATGCCCAGTAGTTGATGGTGTATTTTATGATGCATTAGTGTCCACCTCAGTGGTCTGTGTGCATTTATAACATACAAATCCACAAGGAGGACAAGGAAATGGCTTTTAGATAGCTGTCCACTGTAGTGACCACTATGCATGAAAGGGTTAAGGTAAGATAGCTTCAAAAACTTTACAAATGTCCTTATGATCCTCTGCAGACCGTTGAGTTCTTTCTCTAAGGCCAACTTAGTGCCGTTTCATTTTACACTCCTTGCTTGATGAGGTGATCATCTTCTCTGTTTAGCCTTATAGAACCTTGTAGAAGAAAGACTTATTTACTAGTAAACATTAAAAAACTATGTGTAATATGTGTGATCTAACTGAGGGAAAAAATGCGGACACCCTACTCTCCTTTTAAGTAGTGATACATCCCTGTGGCTGAAACAAATTCAGTGAGATGCTTCTTGTGGCGATCCACCAGAGTCCGAGAACAGCTTGCCCCACTGCTCACTTTTAGCTGAGAGATGTTAAAGGGTTTTCTTACATCTCCAACGTCTTTCAAGTCACCTCTCAGCATGTTCAAAGTATAAACATCTTGGCTTGGACTCTGCCTCGGACCTTTCATTCCAAGACCGACCTGATCAGATTTGATCTGTTTTGGGTTTGCTCAACTTTGTTGTTGTTGTTGTTGCTAGTCTTTGTTTGTGTGTGCAGAATAGACGCAGCAGGAAGCCAGGAAATGTTAAACAAGATCATCACACCACAGAAGCAAGGAACTCCACCATTAATCGGCCATCAGGAGACAATCATTTACGTTACAACACCCAGGGACACAACTGTAGATGCAAGGCTTCTTCTCTAATGCAATAACTGCTATTTCTAATTGTTGTTTTTTTTTTGTTTTTTTGCACAATAAATTTTGAATATTCCCAGAGGATTTGACAGAACAACAGTAATAACTTGGAGTGAAGAGACAGATTTTGATGAATCTGAGTCACAACAGGACGTAGCACCAAATAAAGCCTTCGCTGTGCCCACAAGCTGTTTGCATTAGAGCTGCGAATCTGACATCTCCAGTTGCCAACTTACTGTACAAGGGCACACAGAGCCATATATGGTGTGAAATGAACAATCTTCCTCTGTTTGTTTGTTTTGTTTTGTTTTGTTTTGCCAAGCGGGTGAGGAAAAACAAAAAAAAAAAAAAGAAAGAAATCAGATGTGGCAGCGTTGTCACTATCGAGAAAAAAACCCACATCACTATGACAACTGAAAGCAACAACAACACCAACACACATGAACACAGAGCGCAAACAAGAATGGTTTTAATATCCAATTTTTTTTTTTTTTTTGTCCTTTCCTTTTATTGTTTCATCGTAACAATACAGAATGGATGTCTCAGTGCTGCGGTTCTCTTGAGCTCAGAGCAAACATGGCATATCCACCGTCAACGGGGTTGAAAAATAGATCTGATGTGTGGGTAAGAGAAACAAAGCCTCTTTGAGGAAATACACAAGCTGAGCCAAGAAAGTTAGAAAATGTATCAAGTTTGAAAAAAAAACATGCTTTTTCTTTACTTTTAAACTTCTCTTAAATAATCTTAAATAATTTAAACTGGGTAGCAAAGTGTTGCTAAGCACTTTTAAATAGAATCGTACACAATAACCACAAGTTGACTTTGTGTTTTAGTGCAAAGAGTTACCAAATTTTTTGTGTAAGGAATGAGTTGAGCCTCTTTTTTTTTTTACATGTCCTCCTCAACCAGTCCTACATGCATGAGCCACCCGCAGGGTTCCCACGGTCTGTCCACAGGCTTTGCTTCTTCCTTTCTCTGAGATTAAGAAAGGCGTTAACACTGGATTTTGCTCCCTTTCCGAAGGGTGAAGGGAGTGGGGAAGTTGTTAGTCTGTAAAGAGTCACCACTGTCACCACATGGACAAACACACACAATGAACAGCACACAGACTGCAGGTGGAGGAAGCAAGAGACGGAAATCAAGAGGAGAGGGGACGGAGGATGGATGAACACAGGGCCTAGCGCTGAGAGCGGCGATGATGATGTACCCGTTTTCCCTCCGACACGGCTGCAGCGGAGTTAGCAGGGGGCCGGTTGGCGGGTTCTTCCTGGGGGTAGTGGGACGGGGTGTCGGTCAGATAGACCTCCACGTCATCAGGCACTTCTTCCAAGAAGTTTGAGGGCACCAAGCCACGATGGCCATTGAGCTCACCCTGGGGGGGGAAGACGGTGAGAACAGAAAGCGAGAGAAACAAAAGAGAGAAGTTAGAAAAGCCTCTGAAAAATATTTAAAAGGCTGTTGATCATTTAGCAAATCTCTTTTATAAGAGTGTAAAGTCTATCAAAAACTTAATTATAGCAATTTTCCTAAACGTTTCAATAGAAATTAGACTTTAGATTTTTTTAATGCAGTTTTTGCTAACTGATCAACCTAAGAGTCGTACAACTATATTGTATTTTCTTGATCAGGTGCTATCTCCTTATTTTCAAAGCTCCTAGGAAAAAAAATGTTTTGATAATTATATGTTGATTACTTAAACTTTAAACTTTAGTCTTGATTTATGTTAGACCTTCCCAAGCGAATACTTCTATCACAAACATGTCAAGCAATCTAGTTTAAGATTTCAAACAATATTGATTGATGAAAATCCTCCGATAACTTGTACAAGATGGGATCTACCTGAAGAAGCTGCAATTATTCAGCTGTCATGAATTATGTAATTTAGAGGAATTAGCTCAGACGATAAAGCCTCGAAGCGTAAAAAAAAAAATCTGCTTACATAATAAAAAAGTTTAAAAAAAAAATATTTCCATTCCAAGACTCTGGAAATGAGTCCATAAAGTGGTGATGATGACATGTGGGTTAACGAGCCCATCCATTTTTGACCACACAGCCATTTTCTAACGGCTAATTCCAGTAAACTAACGCACCAAGTCCCAAAGATCAATCATATCAATTGATCACTAAGTAGCTTCAGCATGGATAAGTGGCACTCACATAGTAAAACCCATCTTCATCAATGTCTCCAAAAACAGCAATGATGTCACCAGCACAGAAGGTCAGCTCAGCCTATCAGGAGACAGATATAAAACAGGAAATTCTGCATTATGTGCAAAAACAATAAGCCGACTTAAATTGTGGGCCTCAACTTTATTGACATATTCCACATTTCACAGTTCTTTTTATCAGTAACTGAACATTATAATTTAACTTAAATGTATTTGATTTAGGCCAAACCCCGGATGTGCCTACTAAACCGTTTTAAAAAGATAAAAACGTTAATGTTTTGATCGCATGGCTTTACCTCAACGTCAACGTTAGGGGAGCTCTCTCTGGGGTCGTAGTCGTAGAGCGCCACCATCCTCCTGGAGGCCTGATCTCGGCGGACACCTCGTCTGTTCTGCTCTGCAGGCGACAACATGGAACAGCTCAGAATAACAATAATGTCATCCCGCAGATTGCATTAAACCTTTTAACCGTTCCCTACGGAGGCACAGCAGAACACATTCTTATATAATACATATATTGATAAATATGATAATGTAAGAATTAAGAGGTAAAAGACAAAAAAATATTAAATAATAGAAATAAATAAAGATCTAAATAACCATAAGTCTGAAATGAATGAACGCATGTGGAAAAATAAATAAACAAATAAAAAAAATTACAAAAACAATAATTTAACACTAAAATAAGAAAATAAACGGAAAGAAATTTACAACAAAAAGTTTGCAAACCGCTTGTGTTCACTTTTTAAAAATATTTTATAACAGTTCTTATAAAATAACATGTACTCTATTTTGTTGTTGCTGAAATACTAGTTTCTGCAATGTTTTTGTTTCTAACATTTGCTCTATGACTTAATTAGATTTTTTTTGCGCACATCAATACCAAAAAATGTCCTTTCAACTTTTCAAAGTGCGCATTTTCTCTGTACTCATAGTAAGCGTGCTTCTGCAGTACCTATTTTGTCCACTGGGGTGCTGAGAGGCAGAAAGCCCTGCTTGATGAGCTGGTCCATGGTCTCCTCATCGTCCGCTCGTATCTCGGACACCATGTTACAGGGGAGAAGCCCCATCCTGCCCTTTATTGCTCCTCTGTAAAACCCATCTGTGTCCTTATCACCATAAACCTGACAGATACAGGAGGGAAACAGGAATGTTCAAAGCCTCACTGAACAGTTTGTGTGTATTCGGGGCACATTGAGTAATTTGTGACAGAGTACAACAGTCAGCTATTAGAACTTCACTTTAAATGCTATTATAATGACAGTTGGAAAGCAGGGTGCTAAATGCAATCTAGCAGTGAACATCCCCACCTTAATTATCTGCCCTTCTTTGAATGGTAGCTCCTCATCTGCAGCATCTGGGTTGGGGGACATAGACAGAGGATCGTAGTCAAAGAGCGCCACAAATATCCGAAAAGGTTCCTCAGGCTCTGACTCGTCATAGTACGTTGGAGAGCGTTGGTCCCGATTCCTGTAGCCGTCTTAAACACAAACAAAAAAAAAAAAGGCAAAAGTCAAAAAAAAAAAAAAAAAAAATCTTTACACAGCCAAACTAAAATAAAATAAAAGTGACCAGAACATAGATACAGACATGAAGTGTTTGTGAGATTTGGCCACAAATGGAGCAGATTTCTGAGCAACAAGTTACATGTAATAATTGATTTGCTATCCGTATTTAATTTGTTAAGATGAGCATGTTTATGGTATATCTAAGCCATGGCACAGTACACAGAAACTGATGAGTAAATTCCACATCTTTATCATTCTTAATCATTAGATTGTGCACTGCATGACAGATTTATTCTCTCTTATCTTGCCATATTTGTGCCTGTAAACATGCAGGAAATAGCTATGACTAGCTATTTATTAAAATTCTTGTGGCACAAACACACACATGCGTTCACAAAAACAATCAACACATGAAAACTGCGTGTGGTTTTGAGTAGATCTTGGTTTTTTTTGTCAGCTTTCAGTGTGCTAGGAATCGAGTGTGCAGTAAAACAGATGAAACATGTTATGTGATTTGTGGAAATGAGACGGCAAGGCACAAGACTTTGACATGCATTTTTAAATGAATCAACATAAATAGGTAGCAAAGCAATTATGTGAAATGTGCTGATGGGTGCTAACTTAAATAGCGTAGAAGCTGGAAGGACAACTTGGTTTTATAAAAGTAATGAGCTAATAACAGCGTTAGTAATGTGGAAAGGAAGACTGTATTTAAACTGGTAGGTTTTGTATTTTATTTATCAAAGAAGTCTTTTTTCTGTATCATTGACCAGAATATTATTCTCAATTTGATGTGGTGTATTTCAGTAGTGTGCTTTTTCTTTTTAATTCATTCCATTTGCCTCTTTTGAAATCAATATTCAGGAAAATGTATTTTTCATTTCTCTATTTTCTTTATATTTTAAACTGAATATGACATGGTGTCTATTGTTGCTTAAGCTTAAATATCTGCAAGATACAAAGGACTTGTTCATGTGGACTTTTTTCTTTTTTTCTTTTATTTTATTTTGTTTGGAGATCATACCATTGACACCCTTGGCTCTTTTGCTTTCCCATTCTTCCACCAAAGTTTTGATTAGAGAGGCAGTTGCAGTTGCCATGTCCAGTTTTTTTATGCATTATAGCAAAGCTATAATTCTCTATGAAAAATAAAAAATAAAAAAAATAAAAAAACTAGATCTTCAATCAAAATATAAATCTACAATTCTCCACAATTTGATTTTGAACATCCATCTATTTACCACTTGCTAACTTTCTAATATAGAATGATGGAGTGTGTCTAGGAAAACGATATGTCATCATCACAAAGGCAGCAGATTTGCAATGGCTACCTGTCCATATTCATACTGATTTTTAAGATCTGTTTAAATAGGATACTTTCTCATTTTTGAATGCTTTTCGACTAGAACTGAATGATTTACACAGAAAAAAATCATAGTATTTTCAAAACATTGTCATTAACTAAACATAAGATTCCTTTAAGCATTGTGCTACATTACAAATTACAAACTAAGAAACAACAACAACAACAAAAATCTCTCTACTAGCACTATGTTAATGTACAAAATGTATTTGCAGTTCTGTTTAAGAGCTGTTTAAGAATGCAAATATGATCTGGTGCCAGCATTAAATATTCAAAACTAAGTTCACAGGTTGCTTCTCCTCTCTATCTTGTAAAAAAAAAAAACACAAAATGGTTTCCCCACACATTGCCTGACTTATTTGTCTGACTTTATCAATATAGTCAGTTTATTGCCAGCCACTAAGGAGAACCAAGCCTTTAAAACTTACTTTTTTTTTTTTTTTTTTTTACGATGGCTTTCAACATGAGTTCAGTTGAAATTCCTTCACATCTTTTTGGTTGATATTTTCTTGACTTAATGGTGACAGATTTTTGTACTAAAAAAAAAAATAAATAAAACTGATAGTTCAAGTTATTTTTCAATTTTATTATCAATAGGAGTTCAAATAAATAAACATGAATGATTGGTCCAAATTGCAAGTGTACAGGATGTGATTGTATCAGAAAAGGGAAGGGTGTGCATGACATTCCCTAAACAATCAATCAGTCATTTATCATTGCAGTTGTGGAAACTCCTATTGCAGACCTTTGGTCCTGCTGGTGTGTCCACCACTCCATTCCATTGCAGTGCAGTCATGCGGTTCTAATGTAAAGCATTATTGTAACCATTATCCCTTAAGACAAACAAACAGGCAGTTGCAAGTGTCCACAGCTACGTCTCTATATTTGCAGAGTGCCGGTGGCCATCTTTGCTGCCATGCTTTGGAGGTAGAAACAGCTCTGCAGGCACATACCATGGGGACACCTGATGCCGCCCGTGTGCCTGCGGGATGACCACGCCTTGTGTCGAGCTACTCTGCCATAGTTAACATCTTCGTTGATGGGGGAGGGGTTTCCCTCATTGTTATTCTCAGAGGTTACTTCTATGAGAAATACCAGTTGAAGATGATGTGGTTATAAAGCAATTACAAACTTTTTCTCCTTCTAAAATGTTAGCAATAGCTCTGCCGCTAAAAGTTGGAAGAAATACAGATTAGCAAGTACAGCCTTGTGCAGAAGCCTTGTCACATTTCACCTTACATAAACTTTAGTGTATTTATTGGAATAGACCAACACAAAGCAGAGCAGAGTAAGGGAAGAAAATATGGTTTTAATTATTTATTTTAATGTTATTTAGGGATACCAGATTAAATCTCAGCCCAATTTAATCTGGTATCCCTAAATAAGGTAGAGGTGTACTTGTTTAATCTAATTTCATTATAAAGGCAGCATTTCTGTTCTGTTGCAGAGCAAACAGCATTATGAAGATACAGATCAGAGATAAAGATATGAAAAAGTTTAAAGCAGGGTTAGGCTATAAAAAACAAGGAGAGCATTAACCACAGAAGAAAATCTGGAGGAACTGCTGAGATTTACAGCTCAGGTGGAACAATCAATTTCACTGGACAGTTATTAGTTGTGCACTCCACAATTTGGTACTTGGTGGAGAGGATTAAAAGGAAAAAGCGATTTCTCCAGAAAGCGACAAGAAGTGCTGCTCTTATACTGTGACCAAAAACACGGAGGGTGTACAGCAAACATGTGGAAGGTGCTCTCGTCAGATAAGACTAAAACCGAACAAAACATGTGGTCGGAAATCAACATAGTGCTGAACACACTTGATTCATGAGTTGAGATTATTTACAATACAATATTGGGATCAATAAAACAAGACAGGGTGAAATTTTAATAATATTTTCTGTGAAAACTAGAAAGCCATTGGTTTATTACAACTAGAGTCCAGTGGACTTTTGTCCTGCAGCTTTTCGGTGTGTCCCTGCACCTGCATACCTCCATCATGTAACTAGTGGAGGTACTGTTCACCTGCTGTAATTCAGTTATGGCATGTTGGTCTTGGGACACATCCAAAGGTTGCAGCAAACTGGCCCCCAAGGACTAGAGGAGCCACAGAAATATGAACTATTTAAAAAGATCTGCATTTAGTATTGAAGAGTTCTGCTCAGGTTTGTCTGGTCTAGAAATTACTGTTTTCATACTTATCTAGCTCTATAACGGTCCTAATGAAAAAAAAAATCTACAAGAATCTTTATAAACAGGAATTTAGAAAATTTAGAGGACTGGGTAAAAAAAAATCTGTCCCTTTATATGTATGTAGCTAGCAGAGGTGTACCCCAAAAGTCTGTAAATTAAGAAAAGCATGTTTTACTTTCATTTTAGCTCCATCTTGCAAATGCACAACTTTGTGCTGGTCTATCATGTAAAAATACACCGAAATTTGTCCTTGTAACATGTCAAAAAGAGGAACATTTTAATTTACTTGTTCACGTCACTTTTCCAAGATACTGTTTGGAAATCTAAAATCTTTTCCTCATCAGTGAAAAACCTACATATCTGTGCAGTGACAGAACAGAGCAGTAAAGTCACATCACAAAAAGATCAAACGCTGCATAAGGAAAGGAAGTGAAGATGGGTCATGGACACAGAAATGATCTGGAGACAGAGCAAAGCCTGAGGAAGTTTTAGTAAATCAGAATTAAATGCATTTTCATGTCACACAACAAAAGTAAACTGACTGCAACCATCTTTCTTTGTTGCCGTATTTCAATACTAACCAATGGATGGGACCATTAGAGGTCGCCTCTTAGGTTGTGATCCACCATGCTGAATTCGCCTGCCATTGTCCCGGTCATGGCGGCCTCCACCAGGACTGTTTGTCTGAAATGTACAGGCACAAAGCAGAATTTACAGATATCAGAGATTCACGACCAGCTCACATGAATGTGAGCCAATTTGAGATATA
>NW_006799945.1:1016554-1025683 GCF_000485575.1 Poecilia formosa
TATATATATATATATATATATGCTTAAATGACAGATTTGAACACATTATATTCCAACAAAGCCATGCACTACTCACAGACAGGCACTGGAACAAAGACACATAGACTTACATTCAAACACACACAAGCAGGTGAGGAATATCACGAGTCAAAAAAAATGACTGGAAGCCGATACCAGTATAACACTAGCCCTGAACTTTGATTTGGCACACATATAAAACATTATGCAAAGACATTAGTGAGGATGGCATGTGGTTCGTGAGTTTGGGCCTCTCAAAGTTTCCATGGTGATTTGAGAAAGCTGTTTTTCTGCCTGGACAGACAAACTTTGACTATGCTGCTCCAGTTACATTTCCTGTGAGCTCAATGCCGATGAGGGAAATAATTCATGCAGCTAAACAGTTGTCTAAAATAAGATTCTACAACTGTGTGTAATTTCATTGGTTGGCAAAGGTTGCAAGAACAAGATAAAACACCTGGACTGAGGATAGAGGGGATTATTAAAGTTAGTTGTTGAAGCAGTTGAGTGAACGGACTGTCAGAGTGCAAACCGGTTTCTGTGTGGCAGGGGAAAATCAAAAAACTCAGACTATTACTTTCTCTCTAGTTTTGTTAACTGAACTCAGAATCCTTCAACTCCTTTAGTTTTCCTAAATGACAAACTGCACTACCAATATTCTCTCCTTCTCATGTTGCACAGCCGCTTGATTCAAAATTCCAGCAATGATTACAAATTCAGTTCACAGTACTAAGCTTCATATACCGCTGTGGCACACTCCGAAAACATTTATTCATTTTAAAGGTTTATAATTTACTGATATTTCAAAAATGATTAATTACAAATGTACAATAAGTTATTTTATAGTAATTGTTGCTTTTTTCATATTATGAAACTTTCCAAGTTAGGCAGCAAGTAATTGCTGCAAAAGGAACTGCAAATTAACTTACCCATTTCTACAGTCGAATCAGTTAAATGGCCGAAAACAGATATCAGGGGAAAGATTACCTTTACCTTGAATGACTTTAAGATGGAAGGTGCTGCAGTTAAGGTGCTTTTTTAGACATGCTTTACTCTTTGATCTCTGCTATTCACTTGTTCGTTTTCTTTGCAATCCTTACTAATCCGAATGCAAAGGGAAAAATTAAAAGTTCCTGCAAAAGGTTTTCACACAGAGCCACCCAGATCAATTTGAAAACAAACCATCTGGTGCATACATGTTCAGCGGGCTCAAAGTTTGTCTTCATATACACATCTTAAGCACACGCACCAACAACACACAGTAAAAGGCAAGCCGAGGCAGCAGTCGTTTAAGGTATCTGTGCCTGTGCAGTTCACTACATTATAATGAACAACGATGCTTGACTCTAGGATTTCAGTGAGTGCAAAGACCTGCACCTTGGGTGTGTTGTGCGAGTTGCGTCGTCGTCCCTCTTCCAGCTGCATCTCAGAGAACAGCTCCTCCTCATCCTCCTCCATGATGTCAGACAGGTCAGAGCCCCGGCTGCTCTCGCTGTGATAATCTTCATTGTGACTATAGTGAGGCTTGTGGTTGTCACAAAACACAAACACACAGACGCAGTTGTTTAAGTCCACAGACGTACCTAAGCACGCACAGAGACATGGGCGGAGGAGTGCAGACATGCAGCCACTCGGATGTACATGCACACACGACACACACACACATCCTGACACATTTAGGACGTTTCCCACAAAAAAAACAAAAAAAAACAAAAAAAAAACATTTGTGTTCGTAGAAGGGGTGGGTTCTACCTTCTATGGGTTCTTACCGGCCTCCCCAACTCAGAGCCTCTGAGAAACTCATCAACTGAGGGTCCTCTCCGACGTCCTCGCGCAAATCCCTCCTCATCTTCCTCTTCCTCATCAGAGGGATGCTGGTGAAATGAATGACCCTGCTCTCCAAATCTCCCCACCCTTCTGTCTCCCTAAAAACAATGAGGAAAAAAGGAAAGTGATTCTATTTTAACTTGTTTTCTTGACATTTTACTATAAACCACAATTAAACTAAAACCTCCAAAAGATAAACAACAAAGTGTAGTTTCACTAAGCAAAACTTACTACAATATTTTGTGTAACATTTGTGTGGTGCTCTTCCCAGACCTTGCCACTTTCTGCTGCCACCCTCTGTGCTGCTTCTCGAGCGATAGCTTTGGCCACGGTGTCTGGGATCAGCATGCCTTGGGGCTGAGGAAGAATCCTCTGAGGGGAGGGGGAACGCAAATGCACAGGGGGAGGGGCCTCCAGCGTGTGGCCTTGCATGGGCACAGGAGGCTGCAAAGGTGATCGACTTGGGTCCCAGCCGGGCTGGCCAGGCGGAATAGCTCCTCCATGGTGGGCTGTGTGCTCTTTGGCATCCAGGTCTCTGGCACTTACTGGTCTCTGAGGTATAGGGTGGGGCTGAGGGTGGGGCAGCAGAGGCAGTTGGTGCTGGGGCCTGGGACCCTGGTGGAGAGGGCGAGGCTGCAGGTGTAAGGGCTGTGGTTGTGGGTGTGGGGTTCCGCCCGGGTGAGGAAGTCTGGGATGGGTTTGTGGATGCGGAGGATGAGGTTGCCCATGAGGCGGAGGCGGAAGTTGGGGCGTGGGGTGAGGAAGGTGAGGAGATGGGAGGTGAGGCTGAGGATGAGGGTGAGGGTGAGGAAGAGGGCCCGCGTGAGGGTGCATTGGGGGCGGCAGGGGTAGGGCGGGTAGAGGCACAAGCAGGTTGTTTGGAATGACGGCGACTTGGGAGTCCTGGGATTCTCCCTGGACTGACAGTGTCTTAACAATGACTTCTCTGGCCTCCAGGCATTGAATCCTTGTCAGATCAATAGTGACATAATCTGCCATTGGAAACAGCACCTCAGCTATCTGGAGTGAAGAACAAAAACATATATTCTTTTGTCACTTTACAGCAGAAAACATTCATGATTTTACCAACAGCTTTTAAAAAGGCCTCCAAAACACTTCAGTCCCATTGATATTTATATATTTTCTTTTTTACTGTAGCCAGTCATGCCATTATTAACAGCTCAAAATCAGATTACACCTCAACAAGTGTTGATAAACCAAAAACTTAATGAAAGGTCAAAAACTATATTTTCCAGAGCTTTAAATACCAAATTTAATTTTCAGACTTAAAGTGAGCAGCTCAGAATCCGTGCTGCGCCGATTTAACCTTTTAGATGTGATGTTTTGATTTACGTTGGCTGTCACCAGAGGGGCTAAGAGACCTTTCTAAGACATTTACATGTCCCAGTAAGCAACTCGTGCTCTGAACAGCAATCACAAGCAGGTTGCATTGCTTTGTGCGCCAAAGATATTTAAGAAAAAAAAAAAAATCACACAGTCAACAAGCATTTTATCTGTAATTTAAGGAAGATGTTATTATTCTTCAAATATATTAAAATATTTTAAATCCTCCATCTGTTGGAGGCACATACGAGGTTGTATCAAAATTTTGATACATGCCTTGAAATTTAGATCAACTCCTCACCATCATTCATAATTCTGTCAGCTAATTTAGAGACGTAGCCTACGTCATCATTACTTAAACGTGCACACTCACCCTTTGTCCTTTAGTGCAGACTGCATAGCCAACGACATTTGCCCCATTAGATGTGCCTGTTGGAGAGAGGATGGGAGGCTTCCAGCGGACTTGCAGAACCCCTGGAGCCTGCCCACAGAGCACCTGGACATCCTGCGGGGGCATCGGGGGACCTGACAGGTGAGGAAGCAAGGGCATGAAGATATCCTCCACCAATTACTTACTAGTCTGCTATAGAGAGTATGCAAACGGGGGGGGGAAAGATGTGAAGCATTCCTCTAATGCATAAATAAGCGTAGGTAACAACCATGCAGAGGAATGTATGACTATAAATGAGGAAGTGACAGAAGTGCAGGAATTATTGTAAAAGGGATTTTAATTTTTTAATTCATTACCTCAATCACAAAGGCCAATTAAGCTATGCAATAGTTGCAGAACAACCCATCAATACTTTGTGAAGACACATGCAAATACTCAGGGTGACTTATAGGAAGAGATAATAACGGCACTGTGTTGTTGAGGTCATTTAGTTTTCCAGCAGAATTTGGGTGGCAGTAGGTTTGCTACGATCTGACAGGGGCTGTTATGAAGATTGGTGATTTTGCTTTAGCATCGATTTGGACTGGAGTCAAATATGTGTAATAATAACTCTGTTTAAAACTTTCCAAGCTTTAATGTGACAGTTTTTGTCTTATAATAATTAAATAAAAGCAGAAAAGGTATGTCTAATGTACCAAAGCTGTTTAATTGAAAAAAAAGATATTTGACTATTTTTCAAGTCTAATGACATTTTAGTAGTTAAATGTACTATTACTATAATATTATTATAAGATACTAATGTAATATACTATCATATACTAACATTATTTCTTAAGAAGCAAGATATTTTTTTACACTTTTGTACACTAAAACTTATTTACCATTAACTAAATAAATAAAACAAAATAAATTAAATTAAAACAAAGCTGCTACATAAATAAATGAATCAATCTGGGCTTCCATTCAGTCTTCCCCACATGTAGCACACAATAGCAAGAAACTAAGTCAAGGTCTGTTTTTGTTTTTCCCTTTAGCAAAACTGTGAATCAGACATGTAGATCCTTAAAAAAAAATCAATCATTAAAGCAAAAAGGCAGCAGTCAAAGGACTCTGGTTTAAATTGTGCTGTTTCGTTCTTTTCAATGAAATTTATAAGGATGAAAACATGAACCACATTAACGGTATCATGTGCTGTTCAACTTCTCTCTAATGGGTAATGTACTCTGTGTGAACAATGGGCAAAATTACAAATGAATTTGATTGCAAATAACAAATTGTGTTAAAATTTTGGGAAAAAATAAAAAAAAAAATCATTCAAGTCAATTTATTGGAACATACTTCCAGAACAAGAAACAAATGCAACATTACCCGCATGCTTTGAGTGAACATGTAACAATTATCCTTTCACCAAAATTATTAAAAGATTATTAAAAGTATAAATGAGATATTTTGTTGAGTGGCTCAGGGAGAAACATGTGAAAACCAGCCAAGCACTGATGCTCAATCTCTGACCTGTTCTGCAATATGGTGTTGGGCCTAGATGGAATACAATACACAGAAAATAGCACATCAAAATGAGGGACCGTTTTCCTCCACAGCACAGGACACAGATTTAAAGATGAACTGATGTTGCACTGAGAGTTTACATTCATAAATTAAAAAAAATTAGCAGACTTTAAAACCTAATTTTGATACAATGCTTGTAAAAACATTGTAAAAGAAACGTCTGGTCACTATTACTTATTTATACAGTCTCGTATAAATACTCGTATCCTTCAAAATCTAATTTATTTTATCGCATTGGAATGTGATAGACCAACATAAAGTGACACATAAGTGTTAAGTGGAGGGGAAAAAAATCTAAAAAATAAATTGTAGTGCATGTGCTTTTAGTCCTCCTTGCTCAGATTCCACGAACTAAATTACTTTAGAAGTCTCTACAAGTCAAACTGTGTGTCATTTATCTCAGTATAAGTGCAGATGTTCTGTGGATAAGAGGTTAGGTAACAAGAGAAATAAGAGGTGTGTCAGACATTAGTGAACAAACAAACAGAATCCTGAATACTGATGAAATACACCAAACGAATCAGATACCAGATTTGCCACCAATCTTGAGAAGCAAATGTGAACACCGGGGTTCTGATAAGATGACACAATATTTAGCTTGTTTGCCCACATGGAGAAGGCTATTTGTGGCGGATAACCAACACTACACATCACCCTGAGCGCACCATCTCCATGGCGATGGAAACATGATGCTGTAGGAATGCTTTCCTGCAGACTGAGGATGGAGCTAAATACAGGGAAATCCTAGGAGAAAACCTGTTACAGGCTTCAAAACACTTTAGACTGTGGTGGAGAGCAACCTTTTGTCTCTAGATTTGTAAAGCTGGTAGAGACACATCTGAAAAGACTCACTGGTTTAAATTGCAGTAAAAGATAGCTCTACCATGTACTGATTCATTGGATTAAAAAAAAACATAAAACCATGAGTAATTTTACTTCTTCTTAATTATGAACCACTTTATGTTGCTCTATAACTTAAATTCCTAAGAAAGTACTTTTAGATTTTTGTTGTTGTTGTAATGTGACAGAATGTGGTCTAGTTTCAAGTGGCTATAATGTTTTTGTGCAAAGCACTGGGGATACGGTTTGCTCGTTGCATTTAAAACAAACACAAAAACATCACTGACCTGCTGCCTGAGTGCAAAACTCCACTCCGGCTTCTTTCCTCTCCCTCTGCTCCAGAGGCAGTTGCCATGGCACCTGATGGGGCTGTGCCACCACTTGGACCTTATACACCGTTAGGGGATTCAGGTTGTGGAACCGTAGTCTGTACCTTCCAGGCTTTACCACAGCATGCTCCGCCCCATCTAAGTACACAGTGTGACTGTAGTTACTGTTGCTAGGCAGCCAGGAGAGCTCGGCAGTGTCCCGCTGGATGTCATCCACCCGCATGCCGCACGGCGCCACCACCACATTGGCTCCCACCAGCACGGTGCAACGGAGCTCGTCCGACAGGCCGCGGTCGGTGACGCTCTGCACGGAGACACGATAAATGCAGCTGTCCAAGTCCAGCTTTTCCAGCAAGCACTTGGTCCGGCCGGTGTACGGTATACTGGCACGAAGCTCCCCATCGACTAACACGTTGTAGCCAGAGATGTTCCCCCAGCCCAAAGGCACTACTGGAGGCTCCCATGCCACAATAACACTACGTGCCAGCTGCTTGATGAGGGTTATCTTACGGGGGTAAGGCACAACATCCTCAGCTAAGTCCTCAGGATCTAACGTCCCCCCTGTCCCATTGCTGCATGGAACGAGGGAATTGCTTGAGCCTAGCATAACATCCTGGGAGGCACCTCCATCCACGGTCATCAGGGCCAGGGAAGTGTGTTCCAGAGGGCCTAAGTCTTCCCCTCCCTCTCCGATTAGTTTTTCTTTATCCTGGACAAATTCCACAAAGTTGGAAGGAACAAGTCCTCTTTGACCGTCCAGCAACTCCCCTGTCACGCAGAAAGGAGAAAAATGGTTAAAAGAATTGCTTTTTAAGATCAAAATTACTCTTACATCTAATGCAAATTTAGAGGTAACTTGTTTTTATTCAAGCAAGTATTTTTGTTTCTGGTAGTAGATAAGTGGAATCTCTTACAAGATAATAAAGCAATCTAACAGGAAAAACAACTAAAAAAAAAAGCAATTATGTTTTACTCAAAAAATGGCATGTCATAAATTAAAATACCACTGGTATTTTGATGATACATCTTTAGCGATGAGCTCTAAGTACTCTTTATTATGTATAGAAACTAAAATTGAATTGGATTGAACTTTTAAAACATTTTCAGGAGCATCCCATTATTCCATGCATGACCTGCCCACTTAAGGAAAATATGAATAGGTTTCTATTTTTTCACTTGTAGATGATATGCTTCAGTTCGGTCAAGCTCATCATGTTCCTTCAATCCCTGCCTGGGAAACCTTAAGACCATTTGCATCTGTATGCTCATGTGTACATGAGTCTGTGCGTTTTCCTTGTGTGCGCCGATGATTAAGCCACGCCCCATTGGATTAGTCATCATACTAAAAGGGGCCAAGGTCCCATCTTGTCAACAGCTTGGTCTGAGGCCCAAGTCTCCCTTCTGTGTTGTAAATACAGAGCTCCTCCACAATGTCGTGCGATCCGACCGCCCACGGCTAATGAATCACTGCAGATGAGTCCCACCGTGACTACGACAAGTCTGCGTCGGCTGCACTATTGGTAGCTGGGGGGATTAGGACTGTCTCTGACGGAGAAACCTCCATAATTCTACAGAGATTAGAAAGAGAGTCACTCCAGTCGGCAGCTGTGAGAAAGTATGCAAGAAAGTTGTTCATGGTGACATCCGGCGCTGACAAAGCAGAGGTCAAAGAATGAACATGGCCAGAAGGCAGATGATGGGCATTTTTAGTATGAGGGTGACAAGTCATGCAAACTGCCGTGTAGGAGCAGGAGACGCCTTTGCACCAGTGCTTACAGAAATGACTTCATCAGCATTACAGTTATTTTATATTAAGGTCGGACAGTGTTGTATTGTTCTCCTTGTGCCTTGTACAACAAAGTTAATTAATTATAACAAAGGAAATTAATTGCATTGTAAATGTGATATACGTACTTGCACGAAGAGTTCTCTTTTTCTACTTTGCTACAAAGAAGGCAGGTGTTTTTCAAAAGGTCTTTCAGTGTTTTTCTTTAGATTTTGGCAGCAATTTCACTTATATGAGTCTGTCTCAGTTCAGCATGAAAAGAAAGAGGACACGTTTCATCTGGAGGAGTACTCTGATGACAGTTGTCGGGTGTTTCAGAGATGGACAAGAAGTCAAATAGAGAGAACTAGCGGAAGATTTTTCTGGCATCGTGTGAAAATAAACCTCTAATATCTTGAATGTGACCAAAACAAAAGAGATGATTCTAGATTTTCAAGAGAAACAGAAGGAATAATGAGGTCATCTACAAGAAGGAACAGAGCAGTCTGTACTCCTTGAGGAAGCTTAGATAAGTTAGTGTTTGTGGCAAGATGCTGAGTTTGTTGTGGACAGTGTAATCTCCTTTACCATCATTTGTTGGGGTAGTAGCACCAGAGACAGACACTGAAAAACAGTAAGCAAGCTGACAAAGAAGGCTGAAGAAGGGGAGCAACTGAAAACGGTGGTGCAAAGAAGGATTTTTCATAAAACGAGCTGGCAACCCTGAGCATCCTTCATTAGACTGTCATCCAGCAGAGTGTCAGTCAGAGACTTCTTCAGAAACACTGTGATACAAACTGCTGCAGGAGATCCTTCCTGTCTACAGCCATCAGCATCTACAACAACTCTTTGAAGAAGTTTGGATAACGTTAGTTAAAACAGGATGTTGTTTCTCTTTTGGATTAATAAGGTATTTCTGAATTGAACTGAAAAGAAGTTTGGACAGTTTGCACCAAATCACATTTACATGACACCTCAGGGGTATTTATTTGCATTATTTTAGAAGTCAGAACAATTTATCTATCTATATATATATATATATATATATA
>NW_006799945.1:1025894-1140149 GCF_000485575.1 Poecilia formosa
AAACAGCTTAAAAATCCCTCTCACCTTCATAAAAGCCATCATCGTCCATGTCTCCATACACGTATAGATATTTTCCAGCCACAAGAGGGAGCTCTGCTTCTGGATGTTCATTCGGTCCATCATAAGGGTTATAACTTAGCAGAGAAAAGACACAAGAATATGTTGAGTTTAGTGAGTGAGGTGCCAAGTCTGCACACCTGAAAATCAAAACAAATATTTTGATGCTCGTCTCTTTCACCTGTAACGGGCAGTGCAAAGGCGGACCTGGCCTGTGTAGCGAGGTTTGGACCTTGGTGATGAGCTTGTCTCATCCTCCATCTATTGATCAATCACAGTCACAAGTCACCATTTCCACCCGAAAAGATGCTGGGATGCAAGTAGATTTATTTTAAGCCACTTAAAAGGATCGTCGAGAGGTTTGCGTGACGATGTGGCGTCACTCACTCTCACCTCTGATGGGGGATGCTGTCGGGGGCTGCTGGAGCGATCCGTTGCTACGGTGCTGGATTTGACAGACAGCAGTTTGAATGCTTCACTGTCTTCAGTCTGCAGAGGGCAGGGTGGAAACTGAGGGATCAGAAGCTGAGCATTTGGTGCACTCTCATCACCTAGGAGACATTGATTTAAATAGTAAATAAAGAGAGACTGTCATTCCTCATGCACCCCATTAGCTGTTCATTGCGCAACTATTGATTCAGTCGTTAAGCAATGGCACAGTTAACACCTTTCACGCCAAAAGGTTTTTGTGCCTCGGTCAGTAGTTACCTTCTGCAGAACATATGTGTCCTTAAAAATCTCTCAGGGAAATGATGCTTATTTAGTCAGATGCAAAGAAGTCAAAAAGTTTTATTCTTTGAGAAAACTATAAGACACAACTTCCTCAGCATCGGTGATTGAATGCATGAAAGTGCATGAGAAATGGGTGTAGTTGCAGTTGTGGTTGTCTTAGTATCTCAGTGTATAACAAGAAACGTTTTGTAAAAAGTAAATTAAGGAAAACATATAAAGTGTCATATCTACACACCAATCCATCAAACATCAACAGTATCTGAAAGTTATCTGTTTCACAGAGCCGACACAGTACATGAGACACGGATTAAGGTAAAAGCTCTTGAGGAATCACCTGGTTGGCAGTGATATGGTTATTTTTGGTATTAGATTATATAACATGACCAACTCCTAAGTAGAATATTAGATTATCTTACATAGATTCAGCTTTAGAAACGGAATAAAAAAGTCTTCTTTGATGGGTACAAAAATAATTTGTGTATTACATGTTTATGCATAAGTATGTCATTGCAATCTGTTTGTCAAGACCTGGAAAAAAAATCCCAGATTATTATTTTCTGGTTTGACAAAGAATACTTATTTGGAAAATGTCAATGCATTGGTGTGAAGGAGGGTATGCATAAAGTAAAACTTTAAAAAATACTCCTTTAAAAACATCTAATTCATTGCAATAAACAAAAAAAGAAAAATATATTAAATACCTACAGTGTGTAATAGTGTTTTATATATATATATATATATATATTATGATACATCAAGCATCTGATTAATAAGTGAAATTGTTAACAAACCTTTCTGCAACCGGGCTTCAAATTCATCAATGACTTGGGAGAGTTTCTCCTCTGGTGAGGTCGGGATCTGGGACACCAAGGTAGAATTACTATTCAGGAACTCCACAGGCTCTGATTGCAAACGGATGTTTGGCAGCCTTTTCGACAGCTGGTGGAAGTGATCACTGTGTGACCTGCATTTCTGCTCCAGGTCACAAAGTTTGACCTTTGACAGAAAGGAGAGAGAGCAGAAAGAAGTGTACTGTACTGAGGAAGACAGTGATTTATCATATTTGATTATACAGGTACCAGCCCTCTAAAGTCCTAGTCCTCTTAGTGAATGCTGACTGAACATTGGCCTAATTATAAAATAATTCCTAAGTAAAAATTCTAGAGTCTGAGCATATTGTTAGAGTTAGAAAATAAGAGTACAGCATCTCAAGGTTTTTCTCAATAGCTACATTTTAATGAAGCTACTGACATGAAATGACAGTAAAAAAAAAATGCATAAATAGTTGCATGTGGGTTTAACAAAAACAAATGTGTGGAAAAGACTGACTCAACAAATTTACTGCACAAGAAAAGTACTAACTCACTCACTGCAGAGTTTTAATTTCTGTCACGAAACTGTTTGCCTGCCCAGTAGAATCATACTAATGTGACTAATAACATGACCTCACTTGAACTGCACTAATAGAAGCATGAGACCCATTATCACAGCAGGATTTGGGGCAAAAGGAGAAAATTATTTTCTGTAGCGTATTTTAGAAGACTTTAATACAAAGCAGGTCAGTTGACCGATCAAGAAAATGGTCAGCTGAGGGACGTCATTGATACAACATGTCACACTACATGCTTCTAAATGCAAAACAATTAAATATAGTAGGTTTCCAAAGGATGCCAGTTCTAGATTAATGTAATCTTCCAGCATCTGTTTAATAGACGAAGGTACTGGACATTACTCCAAGTTATCAAGTTCTTGAACTCGGAAAAATAATTTATAAAACAATTGGTCAAGAATAATCTAAATTCAGAATTTTCTTGCTTTGTTCTTGGGAGCAAAGCATGTTTGCTAAACAAGTTTTACAATTTTAAAGTCTTAAAGCTTGTTTTATTAACATTTATGGTGTGCAACAACAAATTATATTCCAATGTCTCAGTAACACATCTAAGCTCGGAGCGCCACAGAAGGAACGATATGAATGCAGAATGTGCTCAGAGACTCATGAGAGATGGTAAAAACATAACGATGCTAAATACAGGAAGTTGTTCATGTGGTGTCTGTAACCTACAAGTGACTGTAGCTCTTTGGGAAACTTGCGATTAAATTACATGCAGCTAATGGCACCTTCAGTACACCTCAGATTCATTCTCAATTTCAGGTTGGAAGGTTTCGTCTGTTGATTTTTATTGCTAAAATTAAGCTGGGACACTTTTTTATCAGTCTTACTTCTGCATAAAATACCAAGCCTTTTGGATTTTTAAGTAACCTGCCCTATTATATTGTCAGCGGAGTCATTATGGCGCACTGAAAGCCCTGCGCCTCTGCTGTCAGCAGTTTCTTGTATTTACTTGACAACTAAGAGAGCTTTTGTTAAGCTTTGCTTCCAGCATGGTTTCCATAGCAGTGTTGGTCAGTGAACTGTTTTGTGCCTGATTACAGCTACAAGATGCATTTGCATGAATTATCCCATGGATATTCATGAACCCCAGAGAAGGAAGCTGGGTAGATTTTGCTGATTTCCTAAATGTTCTTGTAGCACCATCAGCAGAAATAATTAATCTTTTTTTTAAGTCCTTACTTAAATTCCTCCCCCATTTTGGATACTGTTTGAAGACCTTCTTTATAAAGAAAAATGGAGTGGCGAATCCTCAACTTGATTATTATCTGTGAACAATGATTGTTTTTATATACATATTCAGTAGAATAGACATCGTTTCTAATTGTAGAGAGAATTAAGATGGTTTTTCTTTGGTCTTTAATGTCTTTTCAAGAGTCTTGGAGTGATTTTATAGAAATGCATCTCAGTGGTTTCTCAGTATTAAAACCACATCAATCACAGAAAAAGAAATTAAGCCCTATTTATGAGACATGAGGAGTATTTGTACCTCTAATAACTGTACTGCTTCCTCATGCTGTTGGTCAGTTTGATCCCAGGCCTGCAGCGAACACAAAGAAACACATAGTGACAGCTGACACTGTGATCACAGTCTGCAAGGTGGACTAGACATCACACAGCTGACATCCTGCCTACGCGGTACTGTGGACGAGCCTGAAAGAGGCTCACTGGTTCGGCAGAGCTTCGATCGCTGAGTAGCTGCCTGCTCCTGATGGCACCGCTCTAGTGAGGGGTATCTGATCTATTCCTAGGTGTGTTAAAACGTCCGTAAGTAATTTTAAGGAACTTTAAGTTTTTAAATATAAAGAAAAACACATTATGTGACAGAACAAAACATCTGGGATGAGTTAGGAGCTATTCTTGGTTTAACTGCAATCACCAAATTTAAGTTAAGTAAAACCAGAGGAACAGAAAAACCTACACTCTCAGCCACTTTTACTGGCACTCCTGTAAAAGAGCTTGAAATGCTTAAGATGAATTCATCTTTTCCTTTCTCAGATGAGACTAAGATTTGACTTTGAGGCAACTTAATCCAGCTAGGTTTGATAATCTACAAAGAATAAATGTGGAAATACACATTTGGTTAAGAATGACCATCCCCAAATTGATCCCAACAAGTTAATTATCCACAATTTCTTGGCTTGGCATACCACAGCATACCCAACTCAAGATGAATACTTCTATAAATTAATCCCACCATCAACAAATTCTATATTTGACAACTTGTAGAGTTAGAGATTCTGTGTTCCTGTCAATTACCATATCCAGACTGACACCATTATATCTGAAACTTTAATTTAATTGCAGCAGGCCTGGGGATCCACATAAAGTCCTGTACACATTGTTCTTGAACTAATTTGTGTGTCACGTGAAGTTTAGAGTTCAGTGGCTGTTGACTGCAAAGCGTTTGCTGGCGCCACTCTCGGGTTTTGTGTTGTCCCAGCAAACAAACTATAGACAAAAACTGATTGTTCTGAAATTGATCACTATACAGAATAACAAACTGGTTATTCGCAATGTTCAATGTCATTAACTTCCAAAGCAGGAATGAAAATACATAAAATACTACAGATTGAAAAAATATCAATGTCCCTATTAATCACAGAATCAAGTCACTGAAGCTAAACTTGTATTTGCTATCAAACTGGAGACTGGACAGCCTTCCGAGATCTTTTTATTTTCTAGTTGAGTGCCATTGACTGTGTGACAGTGAATCAGCAAAAAATGGGCTGCTAATACATCAATAACTGAACAAGTAGCTTTGGCATAAAGTCGCTGCACAAAATCAATATTGGAAAAAGAAAACAAGTTTTCAGTGATTAATTTTCTTCTTTGCCATACCTTTTGTAGCTGATTGATCTCTTTCTGATTGCTGTGAAAGGCCACCAATGCTTGCTCATACTCTGTCTGCAAATGTTGTTTTAGCTGCAAGGCTTCGTGCATATGCTGTGGAGACATATATATATATATATATATATATATAGAGAGAGAGAGAGAGAGAGAGAGAGGAATTATGCTATTCAGAGATGGTTCCAAAGATTTACCAAGCAAGACTCTTTCTTCACCGCTAGTTGCAGAAAAGTTGACTTTTCAAGCCGTAGTGGTTATTAAGAAGAGGCTAGTTATGTCACTGACCCCAAACAGTTTTTTCTATCCACTGGCTACAGAGGGATATGTTATTAAAATACTGCCAAAGCACAAACTAGCTGGCATCACATCGTTTTCAATAAAATTCATGAAGCCCCAAAGAGCAAAGTCCAGAGTGTGTTACCCATAAAACCGTACTTGGTCAGTGTGTACGAAAACAATGTGTGTATTTATTGACAGATATTACACTTTAAGCTCTTTAAAACAAGCCAATAAATCCTGGTATTATCTGTGTCTTTGGTTTATTTTTGGTTGGCGGCTGATCTGTACCTACCAACCTGCTGCTACATGGTTTGCTTTCTAAGTAATATGAGCAACATGCCAGGTGTAGCCATAGAGTATGAGACACGAGAGTTAAATAATATCACAGTTTATTTATTTACCTAAGCCTTTTAAACCTCAAGTTTCAAACATGGAGCCTTTTCTCTCCTGTAATGGTGTGCATCTATTAAACTCCTTATATTAAGAGACTATCAGCTTTTCAGTGTGTGAATGCTGAAGCATTTACACCACAGAGATCCTTCAACATGCACTTGTTAGAATCTTGTGTAATTTTAGCATTCTTACAACCACCAAAATAAGAAGGCACTGCACTGGCTTCGATCTGGGTGACATCATTTATATATTCCTGCACATTCCCCATTGTTCTATGAAATGCTACTGCGGGGAAACATAAAGCAAATAAAGACAGCATTCAGCAGTTTTTTTTTTGTCTTTTGCTGCATTATTTAGCTTTCATCTCTTACATCCCTTCCAGTACGTTTGGAAACGACTTATCTACCCTTTGCCAAATTGGCCAAGTCATGTTGACACAGTTTCTCTTCTCACACCAGCAACGATATCTTTCAGAAACCAAGTTAAGGATCATAAGATTTTCCTTCACATTTAGGGAAAATGGCTGAGGAAGCTCGAACATTTAGATTTTTTACCCTCATGTTCTCTCTCATTCTAATAAAAAGAAGAAAAGCTTCTTTACCTCCCAGAGTGACTTCAGGGTGTCCTGAACATGCAGTCGCTTGCATAATCAGAACAGCTCTAAGCTGCTGTGGAGCTTTGGTGGAAACAGATTTTTTATTTTTTTTATTTTTTTTTTTTTTACAAACCTTGCTAATGCCTACATCCTACATTTTTAACAGAAATACATAACGAGAACTTTCACTGATCAGATTGAATTTATGTGAGTAGATTACTGATGTGAATTTTGAACACATGTTCTTATTGTTCCCTTTGCCACTCTGCTGAATCCTTTCTCACAAACGACGCAGCAAGAAAATGTAAACAAATATAATTTTTAAGGTGGTTACAAGTTAAAAAGAGGCTATGAGTCAATCAAAACCAATTTAGTGCAATCTGTAGCATACTGGCCTTTTTCTTACATGTTGATGTAGATGACGAATGTTGCCTAGTCATCAATATACCTCCTAAACACGTATAGTGATAAAAATATAACCTAATTGGGTTGTTTAAAAAGCTTTTTGTTACCAGATTACATTCGCTTCAAAACAAGATTCATGATGCTTCATCCCAATTAGGTTTAAACAAGGAAAAATTTCAAGTGAGCCATTTTTTTTCCATGTTGTGTTTCCATCATCTGTGCTTTCTCCACCCACACCGCCCCATGTAATTTTCTCTAAATAGTGTCTTTGTCTCCGTAATCAATGCTAAACGAGAAAGTGACAAACCTTTCATTGCTGTATCACGGAGTAGGTCAGCTTTTCTCATATGGGCACATTTATCTCTCGAATATCCTGACAAACAGACAATCAATGGGAGATGCAGGGAGACGACGATTTGTAACGACAGAGCTGCGCACAGAGCGGCGAGACTGTTTGATTACTATTGGAAGATGGGAACACAATAAAAGAAGAAGCCTCTTCTTGAGGTAAGGGGGGAAATTTTGGGGGGCTTCAACAAAGCCAGAATATTGCAATGCCTTTTCATAATTTGTGCAGTTTGGGAGAGGCCAGGTGATGACATCATAGATTGACAGCCCTTAAGTTAATGATGTCAGGGAAGATGTGAGTTAACGCAACACCTTAAACTCAATGTTTTCTTTTGTGACACCACAGAAAAAAAATCTTCTTTTTTAATGACTATATGCAATTATAAACACCATGGAAATGCCACGCCTGTTCAGGAAGGAGAGAGTTTTTGTTTCCCCACATATGATGATGTAGAACATGTGCAAAATCTCCAGCTTGTGCAAAGCTGTTTAAAATATTCTCAAAGAAACAATGGCATTTAACTAGTAAAATGACATCAGGTTGGCATATAAATGCTCTAGCTATTCTTGTTGACTGCTACCACTGTTTGCTCAAATAAACTAAAACAGTGGACTTTCTGAGGTGGTTAAGCACCATGTTCACTCACAAATAGCTGAAACCTGTGAATACTTGATAAACCCTTGAAAATACCTGTCACTGCCTATTTTAATTGTTCACACACCAAAAATACCTTAATATGGATTAATATGACCAGCAGAAACCATCTCGCGCAACTCCAGAAGGAAGTCCACATCAAATAATTTTGAGTTATATTCCTTAGAAAATCTGCAAAAAGGCGAATTTATAAATAATGAACTGTGAACATGCAGCAGACCACTGTAAATTACATGACGAATTTTGGTAAAATGACACAATTTACTTACAAATACCCCAGAAGGGGTGTGCATTTATAATGGTTCATTTTAATTCAATTTCTCCAAAAATAATGTCAAGTGCCACCAACTACATTCAGAAGGATGCTTGCAGGATTTTTGTATTCATGTTTTTGGAATTCCAGACTTTGTCTGTGGAGTTGAACAGAATGGGTTTATTTTGTGTTAGATAGTTCAATTGTGTTAAATGTGTAAACACAGTCAGAGGTCGTTTAAATCTCTTAAAACCCTGTTTAATTTCTTGTGATTTCAATATGTCAAAAGCTTGTCAATAAGACACAGAGTCATACAGCAGGTCTTACCTTTAGCACATGTTCCAGATTTTCGACTCTGGCCTGGAGTTGGCTCCTTTCCTTCTGGGCCTCGTCTTTCTCCCGTCTCACAGTGGCAAACGTTTGTCTCAGCTGGACATAGTCGCATCGCACCTGGAGGGACGCGAATCACAAACAGAGCTCAGATTTTAGACAGGAAAGGATGAGAAATAATTAGAGAAGTCTAAGTCGCAATCTGCAAACCAGAAACTGACAGTTATGAAATGTGACCAACAGATTTGTTTTTAGAATGGAAAAAAAAAAAAAAAAAAAAAAGAATGTGTGTTTTCTGAATATTGCTTTTGCACCAGATCTATGTTTTAAATTTATAATAAATTACATGTTCTATCTTGTTGGTCTGAGGTTTGATTTTTGAGTTCACAACCTGACCAGAAATTAATCAGGACATTTCCATTTATCCTTGGTGACTTTGAGCTGCAGACTTGAGCACCCAGCGTCTCGCTTTAATGTCAGCCTTGAGCTGGTTCTTCTAAAGGTGGCCTGACAAGATTGAGCTGAGCCACCCATGAGCCATGCAGCCTTCATCTCCTCATTAATTACCAAAAAATTGAGGGGAGCACAATAGATAAGCTCGCACACCTAGAGCGCACAAAATTAGGCAGCTGCAAAGAAAACAAGCTCATTTAATTTGTGGGATTTGTGACAGCGGCGGGAGCTGCTGAAGGGAACTAACTCTTCTGATGCTTGCATGGACAAAAAAAGCAGCAGATTACCATTAATTAGCATTTATTACGATTAATATTATCAATATTTTACATGCTGTTTTTGTTAGAGATACATATTCCAGACACGTCATGCGTATGCACAAAAATAATGAGAAAAATGATTGAAAGCGAATAATATTTTGCACTCCTTCATGGTGGAATGGTCATATTTTGCACAATGTCAGTGATTCTTAAAATCAAGCGATGGCTCCATACATCTGAAGTATGTTACTGACTGAACTCTTCCACTTTGGTTTTCGTTAAAAGTCCTTTATCATATCACACACTTTTTTCTAGCTATCATTGAGCTCCTCTCGTCAATTTGACCACTTGTCAAACAAAAAAAGCCTAAGACTCCATAGCAAATCTGCGTATTTTCTAAGTAAAATACCGAGAAACAAATACATTTTAAACTCATTCATTAATTGTGAAGTGTACAGGAATCAGTGACATCCAGTTGCACAAACTGCAAGCCGAACCCTTTGAATTCACCACCCACTCACTTCATATAAGGGAGGCATAAAATGCAAAGAGCATGCTCTGAAATCTGTTAAGAACTTTAAACATGCAAAACAATTGCTGCAATCCTCTATTTTATTAAAACTGTCAAAAAAAACAAAAACATTGACATACTGGCTAACCACCAAGTCTATTTTTACAGCTCTCTCAACCACTTACATCACCACCGTCTTAATATCTCAACTATTAATATCTCCTATGACTTTTTCGATAAGAGCGTATCATCCAAACAAGGTTCTACCCGCAGTCATCCCTACAAGCCTCCTACCCTCGCTCCCGCAACAAATCTGGCAGGAAGGAACATGCTTTTAGCCCCGTTTCTATTTTGCTTCCATGCCCACCTTGTCTGTGCACAGATGGCATCATTAATGGAGCAAGAGGTCTAAGCAGGGCTTCCTGGACACATGTCAACAACCCCCCTACACCGCTCCACCCGCATTCTGAAAGTCACTTTTGTTGCCAAAGCATCTATCTCAGTCTGCCACTGTCTCCATTACAAGACTCGTGGTTGTAGCTACAAATCCAGGTGCAGTGGCTGAAGGTTTGGGTCAATGTAAACAAAGATTATTAAGAGAAGAGGGGAAAATAATGACATAAGGAACCCAAACGAGTATTAAATGAAAATGTTTGTAACCTGAGGATGACCCCCACTGGTCCAGTCGTATTGATCTGTGGGAATTACTCTCGTCACTAATCCATTTATAAGGTATTGTGTAAGTCATATGAAGATGCACAACTACCTTGCTAAGACTCTAGAATATGATTCTCGCAGAATGATTAACTTGGAGTAAGATTACCACAATTTCACACCATCAGGAGACATTGTGCACAAATTTAAAGCTAAAATGAATGGCATTTATTTAACTCTCCAAGCAAAATTAGCGAGGAATAACAGTTGCTAATTAGGCTAAAAGTCCCAAATAACACATGAATCATGATTTGGCCTACAACAAATGGCTGGTGCAGCTGTATTACTCTGATTTTAGTCTAAATGGGAGGCGTCTTTTTAAAAACATCTCATTCGTTTGACAAGGAAGTAAAAGAAAAAAGATGGGTGACATGAGAAGTTGCACATTTTATCTAAATTATGTTCTGGGCCGTTTTCAGGAGCTTAGTAAAGATTGGACAACAAAAGAAAATGGTTTGTGTCATGAAGTTGGTGATGAAGATCCAGAAAGTGTATTTAACTTTTTAAAGTGGAAAAAGCAGAAACGCAACAATAATTCTTACTGCAGATTAGAAAACTGCATGATTTTTAATTTTGGTTGGGATACACAGATAAGAAAAATAATATAGAATAAATACTCGCTCAGTTTAATAGTAGTTTTCAGTTGCAGAATAGCATGCCCTGCTGTTTTTTCCTGTTCTGCTATTTATAAAGCAGTCCAAGTGTAAAACCTGCTATTAGCTTGTAAATTAGGCGGGCTATGGATAGCCGGGCTGCAAGCAACATATCTATCTAATAGATATGTTGCTTGCAGCTGCCAAGTGTATTTTAAAACAGCATTACCGTAGCATGAGTGATGGGTGATGCTGCTTCATGCTGCAATCCACGAGTCCAGAAATATTTAGCAGTATATTTATTTTTCTATCTTCCCAACTGAATAGGAAATCTGTACTGGTCTTCGTTCAGCCAGCAGACTAGCAGAATTTAGTGACATATAGGAAAGTGGCAGCGTTTTATTACTTTGTAAAGCTGGTGAAAGGTCCAGTCACTTTGGCCCTTTTTCTGTTTTTCTTTTTTGTATTATTATTAAAATAACCTTAAACTATTTGACTCCAAAACTGAAAGCTTTATAACCTTGACTTTGTTTCCTTGAGACTAACTCTGCAACAATATATCTTGTCATTATCTTCATAATGATATTAATATTTGTGGTATTTTAATTGCAAAGGACTCCCGGGACAGACATTTGGTAAGATCATATGCATACAAAATGGCAGTAGCATTTGCAGGTACCAGCATTTATATTCATGCTAAAGCTCATATGGAGGATTGGGAACATTGTGATAAAAAAAAAAAAAAAAATGAAAGAAAAGTCTGTGTGAGTTAACAGCAATAAATGCAGTTGTCACAGTATTAAAGTTTGACACTTTGCAACAAAGTATTGCAGTTGCACTTTTTCCTTTTATTGTGCAGTTCTACTTGATACTGGTCCTGGCCCACGCCCGTGTAAAATAACAAATATCTTCCAATTGATGATTTTCTGAGGTGTGTGTACTTGTAGTTTGTAGATTTGTACATAAAATGTGTGAACGTCCCCACCTGCTCATGCTTGGATGCCCTAAGCTGGTGGTTGATCAGCTCTAGGTTCAGACGATTTCTTTCCTGCAAGGCAGCATGGAGCTTCGCTTTCTGGAAAAAGAAGAAGAGCCAGCACCAAGGGAGAAGTTTACCATCTTGTCATATTATCATGGAAAACCTTTTTTTTTTTTTTTTTTTTTGCTCTAATGATTTAATGTCTAACTGTATAATATATGCAAGCCACACAGAGCCACTCCATCTTAAAGTGATTATATAAGCGACAGATGAAAGACTCAGGTTTGTGCCGATCCCTCCCTCCGTCTCCCGCCGTGTTTGTGAGTGTTAATGTGTGTGCATGCAGATAAGCTTTTCTCTAAGATCCTGTCTGGGGTACAAAACACACAGCTGAACGCTGTCACCCTCTATTTGGTATGTGGCACCGACAGTTGAAGAGGAAAGCTAAAAAAGACAAGAAAATTGGAAGAAGAGAACAGGAGAGGAAGGGGTAGGTAGACGGAGGGAAAGAGGTTGACAAAAAAGTGGGGGGAAAAAAATTCTTTAAAGTTAGATATTAGAACCAAAAGACTGACGGCCTGTCAGTCAAAAGTAAACAGGCGCATAAGGCTCTTGAGAGGAAATTAAATTGCAAGGCGTAAAAAAAAGGATTGAGAAGTGTGCAGGACCTGTCTGCTCTTTCCACAGTTCACATTCACAGTCAGAAGTTGTCATGCTGCTGGTGCTGCAGGTACTCAAGCATTATGTAATTATGCCAGACTCAAAGTAGGGCAGCGCTCTCCTCCTCTCGCAGCTATGAGCATTCAAGAGTGATTTCACTGTGACTGACCATATCCTTGCACCTAATGCCACTTCATTCTGCTGATGGTCATTCTCAGCCGTCCACTGTTGAACTGTGCCATTAATGTTAGCCGTCAGCTCTGCTCCCTAATCAAAAGGAGTCAACAACGGCTCGGCATCTTCCTGGCAACACAGACAAATCAAACAAGCAGGACGCACTTTTTAACGTCAATTCATTAAACTTAGAAGTTATCATCCCTAAGGATAAATAGAATAGATTATTAAAATGAAGGTTTTATAGTCTATCCTTATTTATCAGCACCCCAGGTAAAGCTTTCAAATAAATAAAGTTTTAATGCAGCAGCACAACATGGGGAATTCCAGCCTATAATTGGATCACGTTTATTCCAATGTTAGGGGGAAAAAAACACACTTATAGGTACTCCTGCTGTTAAATTTGTACAGCCCTATTTTCTCCTATAATGTGTCTCAAGATTAGAGCACACAGAAAGAGGGATATTTGATCCTTTCCTTTTAGATCGCTTCACTAAAGTGTCCAGACTGCTGGGTCTCCTTCAGTGCTCTCTCCAACATACTCTTGCTGCTGTGAACAAGATTTTGGTATGGACTCATGAAACAGGGTTGATTTTGTCTTGTAAAAATCAACCCTCAGCCGATTGTTATCCTGCTCAAAGACCATGGGATGATCCATTTTTAGTTTTCCTTATGATTTTTAATTGATTTGTACATGTAAAATGTCCTGATACTTCAGAAGATTTCTTGATGTTCCATAGTTTAAAGGTTTTCAGAGTCTTTGGAAGAGACACCAACCCACAACATCGTCGATCGTCTCCTGCACTTGAATGGTTTGTTGCTGAAAGCTCGGCATAAGTTTTAAAAAGTACTTCAGTTAAATTTAATTTATAATTATTGTAAGGGGAGTCAATAAGTTAAGCACATGTGATATTGGGGTTTTCCTTACTTAATGAAGGTGGTCTTTTGGCCTGTAAACAGGTAGCGAAAGAGAAGAAGAGATTATAATTTCTAGTCTCACATTATATCTGCACTTCATCACTTAATGAATGTAGAACTATTTCTTTACTCAATCAGTGTTTTTAGTCATTTGCAGGCATTTTAAAACAAAAATGTTTGGAATTAGGCTGTTTTTCAAATAGTTTTTGGATTAGTTGGATTAGCTGAGCCAATTTCCAAGTGGTTATGGTGTAAGAGGGTACCTTTATTAGCTTGGAGATAATTTTTTTTTTAAAAGTATGTCTGATTATATCAACACTTTCTACAAAGATTAATGCATTGAGCTGTTTTTTTTTTTATTTGTCACACAAGAGCTGCAGTGAGCTACAAATTTCATGATGCACTTTTTTTTTTTACATTACTGCAACATGCTCTCTTGAACCCACCTGCGGCAAAAGAGAATCCAATATTTTTCTGCGCAAGAAAAGACGGAGCAGCTCAGGGGCTTTTGATCAAATTTATCAGTATATTTGAGGAGCTCAATAAGCCGGCCGAGACGAGAGAAAAGAAAGAGAGCAATGGGAGGCAGTTGTGCTCATTCATGTCTTCATGTGCAGACAGAGACAGCAGGAAAATGCTGAAGAAAGGCAGAATAAAGCCAAAACGTTGGCAAGGGCAGGAAGACACGGAGCACAGCGAGTAAGGCCACGTTCTGCTCTGATTGTATAACTGTCACTGCAACACAGAGTCACTGCAAACTGCAGAAAATCACACTCAGCTGTAGTAGTAACCACAGCGGATATTGC
This sequence comes from Poecilia formosa, assembly GCF_000485575.1. NCBI lineage: Eukaryota > Metazoa > Chordata > Actinopteri > Cyprinodontiformes > Poeciliidae > Poecilia > Poecilia formosa. The sequence continues at coordinate 1,040,250 of NW_006799945.1, forward strand.
ACCTTTCCCTTTAACTCTGAGTTAGTGGGTGTGGCAAACCTCGAGCTATCAATCAACCTTCTTGTCTAGTGAAAATAAGTTCAGTTGAGGTTATTTCAGCACACACACACGAAAAAAACAAAAAAAAGTGAACAAAGCACTGGACAAAAAGAACGACCTTTAAAAATCAATTTTTTAAGGGCCGCGAGTATGATGACTGTTTCTGTAGTTCCTCTCACTTCCAGCAAATCACACATTCACAGCTTCACTTAGCACTCTGTAACATCTTGTAAACACACTGTTAGACTGCGAAGCCAAGGGACACACACATTTCTATGCCAATTCAGACCTTCAATATGCACAAATCATCATAGGAATCTGTTTCGAGTATTTAAAGTAGGCGCTAACAAGGGTGTCTCTTTAGGAAAAAGCACAACAGGGACTCCAAGTGAAAATTGTTCTGTGTGAATCTTTGCGTGGTTGAGAAATTTGAGATCGATATGTGCGTTCAGAGAGAGAGAGCACGCAAGCTTAGAGACGTATAAATCAACAGCACTAAGGCCTAATTCACTCTGACAACCTCTGTCTTCCTTCATCTTTCTTCTGCATCTATATGTCTACACACCCTGTGCGGTTCCAGCACGACCGCAATAAGAATTTTACACCCGTAACCGATAAAAAAAACTAAATCTGCTCACAGTGGACAACGTCCAGGAGGTTCTGTGCATCTGTGCTCTATTCCGGTCAGCCTTCACACATATATGTGCTTGAGTAACTCCTCAGTAGTTCATTAAAATATGGAGAAATAAATACAAAAAATACCAACCAATAAGACAAAACAGAAAACCAAAGATTAACAACAATGTATTGCTTCTGTATATTTTTTACCGCTGTTTTGAAGCATAAAGTATTTAAAAATTTAATATGATGTATTTCTCATTATTTGTTTCATGTAAATTAAATCTTTCTAAAGAAATGTTACTTATTTCAAATTATGGATATGTTAAGTATATATTAATGATGACTGGAGTATATAGGAATTTGATCTTACAATTAATTTTGTTGCATCTTCCCATTATGAGAATGGGATTTTAAGTTTGCTTTGTTTGTAAATATGGGGCAATTCTAAAATACACTAATGTTATTAACCCTGACAGGCTACGTTGTTGGGATGAGGAATTGGTAAAGGGTGAAATCCTGCACACGCTCATTTGTGGGATGCCTCCTGATGAGCTTAAATGGGCTTTTTGCGGGTTGGAGATTGCTGCTGTTTCCCCAGGAGGACTGTCATTAATTAGATGTCATATACGAAACATTTTGTTCCAGTTAAGCCGTGAGAGGAAAGACGCAGACAACATCGGCTTTCTTCAGTGTGGGCACAAAGTGAAGCCTCAAACACATATGAAACTTGTGTCCAAATTATAAAAAGCATGAGCTTTGATAGGATCTTGGCAGCTACATGTTGTACTTTTGCACAACAGCCTCTTACCAGAAAGAACATAGAGTGTTTTTACTTTAAGTTAAGCTCAAGTTAAATGGTACATATTTTGACTTTTAACAGAATTTTTAAAGTAAATATATTTAATAAAAATTTATATGTATGTACATAAATAAAAACTTAAGTAAACTTCCTGTTTTTCTGTATCCTAATTTGAACTGCTACATGGTTGAATGGTTTATGACAAAGGACAGTTCCTCAGTTTAAATCTCCAACAAATCCCATGTTAGGGACTTTTTTTAACATGTTAATGGAAACAAAATAACCCAAATTAACATGTAGATTTTGGCTGTGATGGGAAAAATTATAATCAGCATTCACTCCCCTGCCAAATGACCCCACAGCAGACAGGGGTATTTATTAGATTCAGCTCTGACAGACAGCCATGCACAAACAGCACCCACGCACACATGCAAATTATTGTGTGTGTGTGTGTGTGTGTGTGTGTGTGTGTGTGTGTGTGTGTGTGTGCGTATGCGTATGTGTGTGTGTGTGCTGCTTCTCAAGCAGGAGAAGTGGCCAAAGCTGGAAAAAAAGGTTATTAAAACAATAAATTCCTGACTAAAATTTGATCTTACTAAAAAAGTGAAGGAAGAACTCTCGTTGGTTTATCTTATCATAAAAAAATAGCCCTTTCAAAACAGTGTGTTGTACTGAGATCCAGCACAGCATGTACCTTTATAGTAAAACACCAGGACTCATTTATTCTTCTTGTAACAGTCTGCAATACTGCAATATTTCCACCCATTTCCCTTGGGTGGAAATATTAGTTACTGAACATAAATCTAACTCTGTAAGGATGTCTGCAGCCATAAGTATACTGGGAGGATCACTGTTGTTGTGGTAATGGGACTGCAATATAAAAAACATAAATGTTTAATGTATTTGTTAAAGATAAGTAGATAAACGAATAAATAATATCCATATAGACATTGTAAGGTAGAGGGGTGTCGACCTCCATTGGTCAATGGGCAAAAAGCAGGGTACACCCAAACAGGGTCATACTCCATCACACAGAAGCATAAAGACATGGAATAATAAATACACAAAGAGACTCCTAAAGGGAAAGTGGCCATTTCATCTATCATGAATGTTCCTGGATGATGGGAGGAATGCATCTATGGGTAACACTTTATTTGAAGGGGGTTGAATAAGACTGTCATGACACTTTCATAAACATGACATAACACCTGTCATGAACATCAATAAGCCTTCATGAATATTTATGACTGTTGTCATAAAGCGTCATTCGGTTAATTATGACACTTTTAATACAAAGTTGACATTATTCAAAATGTCTTTGTTATGACAACTTGACATTAACCAAGAAATCATTACTGTTTAAACTTTACCTTTAATAACATAAAGTTACCTGATTTTTAAAGTGTGATCATTTATACTTTTATAACAAATTTATATCAGTAATGATTTCTTGGTTAATACTGTACCATTCAGTACTTGGTTGTACTGTAACATTCAAAAGATACTTGAGCAAAATAAAGGAAAACTGGTTCGCTAACTCCAGATTGCATTTTACTGAACATAGCATTGTTTTCAACACATTTCAACATAGGACACACCGGCAAGGTTAATGGCAACTTTTAGAGGACTGTAAACTGACACTGTACATCCCCACTTAAGGAATTGGCTGAGAAAAGGAGGATCATTTTGGAGGATTTATAGAGTAGCATTAGCCAGGTCTACACAGCAGCATGATATATATTACCCAGAGTCTGCCCTCTGAAGGGCTTACTGTAGCAGGCGCTCATCTTTACACAAGGGCGTGACTTGAGACACACTAGATCTGCAGCCAAACACTAGTTTCCTTGGCAGACTGTTTAAAGGAGCATTTTAAAATCAGCCATTTGTAATGTAATCTTCCTCATACTGGATCCTGCTTTTGGTTTACAACACAAGCATGACATCGGACAAGCGAGGCTGAACAGTTCATATGAGTAGGGCAAATTTTCCCATTTATAGTGATGGTGTATAAGCAATACAGTCAGCATAATGTCATCAATAGATTATTCATCACATCCTTTTAAAATATTCCCCCTGTTGTCTCAAAGCAATATCAACTGGGATTCCCTCAGCCCATTGGTTGAACGCGTCTCTACAGGTGCCTCATTTATAAAACATAGATGTGTGGTAAATAGAGTTAAAGTGCAAAGTATTGTGCACCCTTGCTCATATGTGAACACACATGCCAGTACGTTGCAGTCACACGACCCCCGAGGTCGTTCCTACAATGTAAACTGTGGCTGCAGATGGCAGTGGGTACCATCAAAACAGTGAAGCGTGAATGGGCATTTACATGTGTACGTGTTAGGAAGGGCAAGAGCTTAAAATGGTTGCATAACTAAAATTACAGACGCCTCAAGCTCTAATGAACCCACATGTTTCAAACCTTTCATCTGAATCCTAAACATTCACAGTTACCAAGGTTGGCAAGAACTAAAAAATATTTAAAAAAATATGAAAAGTGACACACACCATTAAGTGTATGTCACTTTAAGTGTGTGTCACTGAGATTGAAGAAAGGGTATTAAGTTTATCAAAAGGATAATAAGTTAAATTGACCATCATGGTGGATGACTAAACTGCTGGTGTGTTTTAGATCATTGTCCTGCTTCATAACCGAAATGCGATTGAGTCTAAGGTCACCCACTATGGACTTCCTGCCAAAGACCAAAATTCATGATTCCATCAATTACCACAAATCATCCACGTTCTGCAGCAAAGAAACGACGTCCATGATGGCGTGCTTGTTTCAATATGTGATTTAAAAAGCAGATGGACATCAAACTGAAAAAAAAACATCTGTCAGCAAATGTGTAATAAAACCAAGTCTTTAATGCACAGCGACAAATCCAGTAAATACTGGACAAAAAAGCTGAGGGATGTGTCGACCATCAGTGGAATATATATCAGGTTTATAGTTTATATAACTATGGAAATCACCTTGTTGATACGGAAATAGCATGTTGTGTTTGGCCGATTTATTTTGGGACTCAATAATTTCAACAAAATTCAGTTGTTTTGGCAAGCAAGCTCAAATGCTAGCTTAAAATCAGTTGCATGTTCATTTGTCTCGTATATGTTGACATAAAACTGGCTTATTTCTTGGGGTTAGGAGGCTTTTTGGATCTGAATGACTCATAGGTTAGAAGTGAGTTGCTTAACAAACAAAGACCGTACAAATGAATGAGAATATGAGAAAACACTGTCAATGTTCAAAGAAAGTTGAAAAGCAAAAATAAAAATGTCTCATAAATTTAATAAATTCAATTTTGCTACCTATTTTTATATAAAAACTTTTCCTACAAGTGTTCATTGTTTTTAATAAATAAATAAATAAATATGCCGGTCAATTAAAGAACTTCCTGGGATGTGCAGTCTAAGCATGCGTGTACGCGTGTGCAGCAGAAAGGTCAGTTTTTAAAGCATGGAGTATAGTGTGAGGAACTGGCAGGAAGAGAACAACACTGCTACAGGCCAGGAAAGATCATTTCCTCAACATGGGGACATGTTCACCTTATCCTCAATTCTGTCATATATTTGCACTTGGCTAAGTGTTAAATGCATATCTCAAGGAATGTTTGCTTAAGCTAATTTTCTTGGAGAATTAAAACATACTTGTGACAGTTAATGGTTTCAGTAGGCAAATCATCTCAGAACCAGTGCAACATGACAGAAGCATCTTTGAAAATGAGATTGATTACTCATCAATTTTCACACATTTATTTGAACAGCTGCAATATAGGTATGGGGGTGTCATTTACATAACCAAACACCTTTTTTCAAACATTAATGATGACGACCTCAAACAAAATTCCTTTCTTTTTATTATTCAGAGTCACATTCAGAGGCATTAGCATCATCATCAGTTCAATTAGATTTTAATTCACCCACCCACACCATGACCTTCCCAACCAGAACAGCTTTCTGACCCTCAGGAGGGAGAATGTTCACTGGGGGAGTGAAAAGTCACCAGTTTTTTCTCTTTTTTTGTCGTTTTTAGCGATGAGAATATTAAGCAGTGTTTTAAATCTTGCTGTTTGCACTACACATTTAGAGAGTGAATATTGACACTATTCCTCCCTGCTACGATTCCCCATAGGCTTTCTTTGCAGGACAATGTTGAAGCCAAACAGGTTTCCAAGTGGTACAAGAGGTATACAGAGAGAGAAACAAAAGTGAAATCAAAAGTATGAGTTTTTTCTGCAGAGTAGTACTCAGCATTTCTGGCTGTCTGCCAGGCATGCTGCTCTTACAACTAATTTTTGGAATCAAATTAATCTGGGCATGCATTCATTTGACAGTAAGAGAATATATAGTGTAACAAACCGGGGTAAAATGAAGTGACTTGTCTCTAAGTACACCATCTACACACACACAGACACACACACAAGAAAACAGCTTTTGAATAGCTGACCACTTCACATGACGGAAAAATGTAACCATCATATTTAAGTGGATGCCATCACATATAGTTCTGTCATATGAGTATGCAGTTCCTCCAGTACGTTTAAATATTTCATATTTAAATACTGTCCATCCAGCACTTCTGAGCTGTTCAGTGTGTTTCTCAAAATGGGAATAGATTTCAAAAACTTGTGACTGGATTTCATGTTTTTTTCCAGCTGTCATGTATCAGAAAATAAACCATTGCTCACTGCAATCTGTAAAAGATATGAAAATCATTTTTAAAATAATGTGAAGGATGTTTGTAATATGAAAAAACAAAACAAAAAAAGTGAAAACAAGAAAGTTTTTTGCAAACTTTAAATGATACAATGAGGTGATCCAGCTGGACCACGCATGTAAAACTCTTCAGGGAAAACCATCATCTTCCCTACGGTGAGTGTGCATAGCACTGAATTTAATGTGTGATGTAAATGCAGACCTCGGGAGCAAGAATGCGAGAATGACACTAGCCTCCACAGAAGTGGGCAGCGAAGCTTTAAGTCTCATTGATGCCACAACAGATTTGACGCGAGGAGGACCCATTGTTCCCGGAGGACAAACAGAAGATATCAGAAAGGCGTAAAATAAGTTCTGAGGAAGATCGGAATAATTCTAATGAAGAGCCTGGAAGCTGGTAAGGGATTACATGTGCTTGGATGGGCCTTCATGCTCACATAATGCTTGGATGGGCCTTCGTGTGCAGAGCACGCATACTCGAACAGACACAGACAAGTCAGCACACAAACTCTCAAGCAGACACAATTCCCATAAAGCTCTCACTGAAACAAAAAAGTCACATGGCAGCAGGGAAGCGCATACGTCGGCATCCAAAGAGGTACACATATAAAACATCTGGTTTCCATATATACGCAATCGCATGACCCCAATCTGAAGGGAACCACACTGCACAAGTGGTAAATAATTCATACGTGACCTTATTGCACAGTTAGCAGTACAGTAGGCTAGGAGAGGCACAGTGGACGGGGTGCTTTTACTACCACAAAACCTAATTTCATGAGACGTTCAAATATATTCTTAAAAAGTGTTTTCTAATAACCACCACCGACATAAGGGATGTGAAAATAGTTTTTGTTTTGTACTCTTGAGCAGATGCCTCTCCCTTTATTTGATCTGAGCAGAACAAACAAAAGCGCTCAGAGAATATGTTACGCTAGTGTTGGCCTCCTTCCACTGCCAGAGAAGCTCAGAATTCATTATAATATTGTAGCTCTTACCCATCATGCAATAGGCAGGGAAGCTCTCTCTAGTACACTCCTGAATTGCTGAGTCTATATGGAGCAAGCATGTCAGATCTTTAGTGTATTAAAACAGCGTTGATACCCTATGAACTTTATGAATTTTATTTTTTTTTTAATCACAACTGCAAACTTTAATGTACATTATTGGGATTTTGTGTAAAATTAGTAATTAATTTTGTATTAGAATTTGAGGAAACACGGCTTCAATTGTTCTGCGAATTGTTTTCAGACCACTTGACCTGATGCCCCTAAATAATATCACCGTATTAGTAAACAAAATCCAACAGTTTGTTAGAAAAAGTTAATAACCAAACAGCATCATGAAGACCAAGCAACACATCAGACATATCTGTCCATCCAACAAAAGGTTTTTAAGTACTCTGCTTGTGCCTGACAAAGAATTGTCATAAATTCACAGGAACTCTAGCAGAAATGCATTTTTTTCAGCATATGAGCCACACACACTTTAAATTTCTTATCAATCCCACAATATTATACAAAAACTACAAGTTTTGCCCAGAACCTTTGTCAAGAACAAGTCAGAAGAACAGATGGATCACATTACCTAATGCAGTTCCAGTATATATTACAAGTGAAATCTTTGCTGAAATAAATGATCTTTTCTTCTTCATAGTAGGAAAAACATTAGGTCACATGTGCCTTGAAATTATAATCATACTGCAACATGGAATTAAGATAATAATAAAAAAAAAAAACGAATACAAAACACTGAATAGGAAGGAGTAAGTCATAAGTCTCTGCTGAGCAGGACTCAATAACACAGAGCAATAAGTGACTATTACAAGAGCACAGGTCCTGTCATGTCGCCTTCCCTTCCTGACACGGCGTCCTCCTCTCCCCCTTCCCCTTCTCTCCATTTAGTTGCTCTTTGTGTTCCCTCCACTGTAGGCTTCTGTCCTAATCATTCAAGTCATTCCAGGAGCAAAACACTGGGGACTAAATGAAAGAGAAGAGCGAAAGAAGATGGAGTCAATGACAGAGGCACAAGACAGGAAGTATTTAGGTAAGAGACTGTGTTCAGGTGGTTATTTAGAGGGATGGAAAGTCCTGACTGTGAGCGAAATGCGTAATCAGGAAGGGAGAGGAAGGGGGAAAAAAAAAACAATTAGACGGGACACAGAAAGAGAAAGTTAGTGATGTGGAATTAAACGCACCATTATCAGCGTGCTCATTTGCCTAAGGGCTCACCTTGCCTGCCAAGTGTCATGCTGGCATCATGGAGCAAAATAAAATACAAAGGAAGTTTTTCAAGGCAAATAATTTGAAGCTACACATTAAGTGAATCTGGATATTAAAAAAAAATAGCAACAGTATTGTTTTGAACATCTTGATTACAAATCTACTGCAGATTTGAACTGACACTTTAAATTTGCATAATCCTTTTGTCCTGGTTTCAGAATGATAAATGGTCTGACTGAGGTGAAAATGTTAAAAATGTTGTCTTACAACAGTCTCACAGTAACACACGATGTGATATCAGTTCTGCTTTAAACGTAGCCGCTCTCACCAGGAACACGGTGATGTCCACATAGCATAACTCTTAAAAAGAAATTTGAATCTGTATCGGTAGGGAAACAAAACAACTTTTCTTTCAAGCATTAATCGATTTGTGTATTGTTTAGATCACTGTGTTTCAGTGATGCAAGTGCAGTGAAAAACAAACTGTTGTTTATGTCTTTACTTAAAAGAAAGTCATTTTTGAAATCCAGTAGAAAGCCTTAGACACTGTCCAACTTTAATATGCATCCCAATCAACCGTTAGACTCAGAAAAGCTTTAATTGATGTTTAACCAAGCAAGAAGCATACGTGATAAATAGTAAATAATCATAACATGGAATGAGTTGATCTGGACAAAAGATGTATAAATCGGGGAAAAAGCTAGAAAAGTAGCACAGTGTACAGTAATAGTAAGTGGTATCTTTTTTAGACTCCCTTTTCTTCCTCTCACTTTCCTTCTCTGCCCCACCTTTTTTTTTTTTTGCCTTCTCCCGCTGCAGTGCTTTGTCTCTCCATTATAAAACTTTTGTGCAACTTTAGAATGTGCCAAGAAATGTGAGGAGGAAATGTTTCAATCTCTGCTCCCCTCAGCAAGCTGAGCAACAATGCCTTTTGGAGGGGGGCTTCATGCTAGCAATCAATACAGCAATCAATACAGCATTCACTCACATTCAGGCATGTGTTCTCATCCTGAGTACACACACATCGCGCATATATATACATTATATATGCTGTATATATACAGCAGTAGTACCGGCAAAGGGAGGGGTTCGATGGGGGTTGCCATAGAAACTGCTTTCCTTCAGGTCGGGGCAAGGATGATAAAGAAGCAGCGATGAAATATCACGTGCAAAACATATCTGATGATACCTTTTGAACTACGTGAATGAAAGCTGGCAAACAAGCAGCGCAAACAAAAGCCGTCTGAGTCACCGGGGTCTGGACAAGCCAGCTGTCATCGGGCAAGAGGCGGGAAACAACCTGGACAGTTTGTCACTTTATCACAGGGCTAACAGAAATCCACATCGGAGGAACAACACTTACTCCTGCTGCCAATTTAGAAGCCATTATTAACAGATAAAAATGCCTGTTATTAGCCAAGGAAGTTCAAATTCAAGCCAGGGACAAATATGCTTGCACACTTCATGCTGCTTCTTTAATTTTTGGCACAACTACACTTTTAGGTTTCACTTTTGCTTATTGCTTTTTAATGCTTATCTGTGCATTTAGGGATTTATTTGTGTGTGCGTTTATTTTGGTGTTGATGCACCAAGATTTTCCCAATGATGGACACTTAAGTGATTGTTCAACTCTATTCTGTATAATTACTGGCTTGTGTTTTCACATCCCTTCAAAGCTGTCGCTGCTGGGATTACTGCAGCACCTGCATGTTTTGGTCTCTCTTGGCTGCCAGGTTTCGTGTTCATCTCAAGAGAGGAGCCGGAGAGAAATTCAGTCATGGGACTGAAAACACATGTTTCATTTTGCCCATTTTCTCTCTTTTCACTCTTTTCTTCTCACCCTCAGGCATCAGACTGGAAATCAGTTGGCACAGTAAACCACGGTGATGCATGGGGATAAAGGAGCGGAAACGGAATAAGATAAAAGGGGGCTTGTGAAACTTGCAAGAGGGGCAACATTTAAACAATAGCACTTTTTCAGATTAGATGAAAAATATCTAAAATAATTACATAAAGAGCTGAGGTACTAAGAAATGAGACATAAGCACTGTTTCCATCTCCTTTGCAATACGGTATTTCTCCTTTGGTGTGTCAACCACCCACACAGTAACATATTCAAACATATGTATCAAGGAGATATTACAACACTTATGAGTACACACCGTTGCAACACATTTTCCACTACTAAATGACATACAGCAAAAATAAATGAAAACCGTTTTGGTTTTGAGGCTTTATAACGACCACTTTGATGTCAATAGTAGCTTTATCAGTTGCAATGATGCTCTTTAATGTGTAATATGTAACAGTTTGTATAGATGAGACTTTTTTTTAATGATTGGTATTGGAACAAAAAGAAAGAACTCCTAGTATCTGTCGTTTTTTAACAGCTGCATCTTTTTACGCACACACGGAGCAGAATGCTACTTGCATGTGTCGACCTAATAACATTGGCATTCTATTTCCTGTCACTTAAATCTGCTTCCTTCATAATAAGTCTTGCCACAACAGCGCCCACAAACATTACACCACATTATTGCCGGAGGAACAAGTCATTATGTTGTCTGATTTAATTGCACAACTTATGAATTGATACAAAAAGCTCATGTGTAGCATCCCTATTTACTTCCACGAACAAGGTGTGCTGCACAGCTGGATCACCAGTTGTTAAAGTTCACAACATAAACGCAAAACACGACGTTCCAGAAGCAGGTGAGCAACTCTTTCAGTTTTGTCTCCACATGATGAACTGAAACCATACTGAAATATTTTGCGAGCTAAACTATCAACAAGTCCTACAAAAACAGGGGGTAAAGATGCTAGCTTTAGCTTATCAGTTCAGCAAATTGTTCAAAGTAAAAATGTTGTTTTTAGAGTTTATTGAGGACTGTGGTTGTATATCTCAAGTCGGAGATACCTCAGCAAAAAATAATACAGCTTGATGATTGCTTATGTCGAGGTTTATATTATAATAGCCTCTAGCATATTACATCTGCTCTGCGGAAACCCCCGTAGGTACAAAATACCTGTTATTGTGAAGAAGAAAACAGGATACTTCAGCATCCTAAAAGTCACGTGCCGAGTTAAATTTAACAGAATAACATTATTTATGTAGATTATGTAATACTGCTAAAACAATGCGTTAATTCGCTGTACTATAAAGCTTTGTGAATTTCAAGCATATATGGCATAAATTTGAATGAAACATCAGACTGGGACTTAAAATCTGCAAATTTATCCTCTTGAATGACTCGGATCGTTCTCAAAGACAAAATGATCCTGTTTGGCTTGACAATTGCAGTGAGACACAACAAAAAGTGGTCTACAGTCTGAACAATATAGGTTTTTGGTAGAAAATGCCTGTAATTCTACATTTTGAAGCAATCGCGTATTTACTTTTCACAGGAATAAATCTTAGACACCAAAGCTCGACTCTGTTGACTTTTATAACTTAAAGCTCATTTTTACATTTAAAAAGAAGCAGCAAGACAAGCAGCAAGGGAAAAAAAAAACACATTATTGATTACTGTTGTATGCTCACAGACGAATGTTCCATTTTGTTTGCCGAAACACAGGCGTCACTTCTCAGCATTAATCTACAGTTCAGAAACACAAACAATGCAATCCTTCAAAATGACATGCAGCTGAGTCAACACCCCTTTAAACCTGTTTCAGCAAAAATGTGAACATTGTACCTGAATTGATCACATCGTTCTATTAGGGATGTGAAAGATTTAGCTGGTCAGAGTATACCTGAAGTGTCATATGCAGCCACACACACACACACACGCACACACACACACACCCACACACACACACACACACACACACACACACAAACAAAACTCCAAAGGGGTGGGTGGGAACATTAACCCACAGCAGTGAGTGGGTTAATGTTCAACACCAGCACCTGACAACCCTTTAGTAGTCAGAAACCAGGAAAAGCTCAAGTTACCAGTGCCAATAACGCCCAAGCACACACCAATTTGTTTGAGTAAGCATCAAACATTTGTCTTTCTCTCTGCATCCCACTAAATGATCATGTCAGCTTTTGCATCAGGATTTTACTGATGGGAAAACATTATCGCTCACTGACACTCACAAAAAATTTTCATTCATCTACAGGATATAAGAAATTTCAGCAGAGACAAACATTAGCCAAAAAAACACACTAACCTAATAGACTCATACACTACAACCCCACCCCTCATCCCTCCAACACACACGCACACGCACGCACACACACACTCCGCACACACCCACACATCTCCGAACAGGTGGCTCGGCTTCAGTCAAGAAACAGCAACGCTGGATGTTGCTTTCTCCTCGTTTAGCCCAGAGAAAAGACAAAATGTGCAAATCCTCCTCTCCTTTCCACCTCACTGTGCACATCTGTCTCCTCCTGCAGCTACTGCACACACAGGTTTTCCCCAGCTGCTTGCTATGCTAACCCCGTGCACTATATTTAGGACTCAACAGAGCTAGATCTAAGACAAACACACTGGGGCACAATGATGCAGAGACAAACAGCAGCACCGAAGAGGTTTGTATTTACCGTGTGTGCTGGCTAGCACAGGAGCATCTTTACTGAGGAGTCGCTCCCTCCTTCCTCCTTGCTGTAGTCTCTTCCCTTCTTCCGTGCTCTGTATGGGTGGGGAATTGTCAAACGGCTGCAGCAGCAGCATCAGCAGCAGCAGCAGCAGCAGCTCTGGGTTCTGTCTCTCTCTCTTTCTTTCTCTCTCTCTCCTCCTTTTCCTCCGCCCCCTCTCCACACACTCTCTTTCCTATCCTCTCTTTGCTTTCACTATCTCCCCACCCCCGAAGACCCTCCTCTTTAACACCCTTCCTTAATCATCTTCTACAAGCTTCCTCCCTCCTCTGCTCACTTTCCTTCCTCCTTTCTCTTTCGAACAATGTATAGAAAGCTGCGTAAATCCACTCAGCTGAATTAATCAGCTCTCTCCACTGTCACAAACATCGGTGACATCAGAGAGCCTCAGCTACATGTAAAGGTGTCAAAGAGATCTGAAAAGCTGGACAGTGTGCAGTGCTGTGAAGAAGGATTTGTCTCCTTACAGACTTATTCTATCGCTTCTGTTTCTTTGACACACTTAAATGTTTTAGATAATCGAACAAACTGCTATTTCAGACAAAAATTACATATAGAAAAGAGAGTTGTCAAGTGATGATTTTGTTTATTATGGTAAAAAAAAAAAAAAAGAAAACTTAACTAAACCAACCTGACCCTATGAGGAAAATTAATTGCCCCAAGAACCTGATAGATGTTTGGGGCAGCCTTAGCAGCAATCACTGTGGGATTCTATTTAAATAAAATTATCTTTTAAAATTGTAATTTTGAATTTGCTCAAATTATCTTTGAAATTTATTGTCCAAACTTAAACATGTGTGACAAAAAAGCAAAAGCAGAATAGATCTTTAAGGATGCTAATACTTTATCAAGCACAACAGATGGGACATTGGAGGCCGACTGCTAAGTAGAGCTAACATTTTCTGCTCTCTTTCTTAATTCATGTCTTCACCATTCATTTAAATTGCTACATTTTGGCTTTTAACTGAGATTCATACTTAACAACACAGATGATCATAACTCGTTCTGACTTAAGCTGGTAAGTTTTTAAAATTTGTTTTGCAACAGCTAAAACCTCTTACCCTTTGATTCTAAAGATAGAGCATAAATAGATACTATAAATACAGAAACTCTAAATATCTAAATTAAGACATGTTTCTTAATTTTAAGACTCTTCTTTTTGAATGTGGAATGTAGATCCTGAGTGTCTCTCTGCTTTCCACTTGACTGGTTCATGAACTTTAAATGTCTTCCTGAGCTTTTTTGATACTGCAGTGTAATTATTGTGATCTCAGCCCAAGTCAGGTTATCACAGATTTTTGATTCAGTGACAGGAAAGTTGCAACTTTCAGACACCTTATTTGCTGATCATAGGAGATACTGCCAAAAAAAATATCCATATTTGCTTTGTAACTATTTTTGCAATGGCACAGTTAGAACTTTATTTGTCTCAGAAGATGGGTATGCAGAAGATCGCACTGCACTAATTAGATACTCCCCTTGGCAGGACAAATAGTTGAAGTGAATGACATAGTAAAATATCTGGACCTGCTCTACTGTGACCTGGTTGTAAGCAGAGCTTCAAAAAGAAGAAACATGAGTAAGAGTGAAAAATAGAGCAGTCAAATTATTGAAAAGTGTGAACAGGCTGTTCATCATCTGATCAAAAATTAAAGACCATAACCCTAAAAATTCAAAATCTTCCCATAATCCTGGTTTTTTTGGGGGGGGTTTTTTCCCTAAAAGAGCTTTTATGTGTTGTGAGAAACTGTCTGATGATCTGAAATCTGTGAAGGAACAAATATCATGACATGATGACATTACACTTGAACTTGGTGAAGATTCTAATTTTACAAATTAGTGCAATATTTTTCACTATTATAAACCACATGGAATTATATAATGTCTTATTATTATTATTATTATTGTTGTTGTTGTTGTTGTTGTTGTTGTTGTTGTTGTTATTATAACATGTTCATTACCAAATAACATATCTTTCAGTATCATATTATATCTACATATTTACAATATAGCAACATTTATTTTGGGGGCTCTTCATAAGGCTAAAAAGTACAATTTAAACTTTTGTTTACAATCTAAAATAACATGTTGCACCACAAGGGCAAATTGTGAAGTGGAATGATTTCATCTTTATTCTTTTCTAAGCGTCACTTCACAATTTCACAGATTTTAGTCATTAACTACAACATGGCACACACTTGCTATCGCACTGCCTACACTGCTTTGTCAGAGTGAGTAATTATATCATACTGACATCAGCTTATGTGCAGTGACTCATGCATATTTTTTCATGTATGTGCGAGCGCGGTTAAATTGCAGCTGCCCCCTTAAAATGATTTAATCCGGTTAAAAGGATTTACAATTAATCCAAGGGGGCCCTACATTTTGACACTGCCACATTTTAGCATGTCTGTCTTGTAATACAACATGTTTTGTTTTGGCTGTAAAGGTAAGGAATTCAGCCTCTGTAAAGATGGCGTGTACTGAAACTAAACCAATGGTTGGTGTTTATGTAATATTTTTTTTTATTGTAGTGGAAAATTACTGACAATTCAGCTAATTTCCCCTGATATATATATATTTTTTTATTTTATTTTAGGACTTATAGTGATAGACCAACATGAAGTAGCACACAATTGTGAATTGGAAAAAAAAACTGATATGTGGTTTTTTAATTATTTTACAAATACAAATCTATAAATTGTGATTTGCAGATGCTTTTAGCCACATTTACCGTAATAACTCAAATTCTATGAGTAGCAGAAAACAAACATGAACCAGAACATGTTATCGCCATGGTGAAGGCTGATGCTGGCAGCATCATTCTGTGGGTATCATTTTCTTCAGAAATGACAGAAAACCTGGACTTGGTTGAAAAACATAATTACTTAAGAAGCCCAGATTTCTGGTGATAACAGACATCTGTTAGAATTGCCCAAGTCAAAGCTTAGACCTAAATCCAAAAGAGAATTAGTCCCAAAATTAGGTACTCTCTAATTTTGTCAGCTCAACAAAGGACTGACTCAACTACTCTGAATGCAGACTATAGCATGAAATCTTAATAAAGAAATATTGACTTTTGTGGTGACAATTTAGATAAATTCTGAAACATTCCAAGATCATAAATGCATTTGCTTTACTTTCTAAAACCGTGGATGAGGAAGAGACTCATTTATGCATGATCTGACATCTAAAAAGAATCTAAATTCAATCACAACTAGATCTCTCTCAGACGTCCATCACATCTGCTTTGGTGATTACGGACATGAAGCAACACAGGCCAGGTCAGTGAGCACAGCCAACCACGGAAAAGTCAGATGCAAAAAGAAAGACAGGACTGGCAGTGTCCAGCGGATAGCAGGCATATACATTAAACTACTGAAATTTTACTGACAATTTGGCAGCAGTGGAAACAAGAAGTGAAAGCAGATCCAAAATTGAACCTTTTAATGCATCTGTGTCATATAGGATTTAAATTACCCTGCAAGTTAATACACCCTTTTGTACTTTTTTAAACTGAGAACAGGCTTTTAGTGTTTTTTTCTTTTGTTTTTTGTTGTGTCTTTTTTACCACTTCTTCTAAAGCCAAAAGCTTGTGTGCTTTAGTAACAAGATGACAGATGGAGTGGGCAATGGACTGAGCATAATTAAGTTATAACAGAACATCTAAAAAAAAAAAAAAAAAAGAAAACACTTTCAGGGATAAATTTAATCAAGAAGGGAATATGAAGCCAACCCAAAATTATTTCCTTTTAATACAGGTTGAAAAAACAAAAAAACAAAAAAAAACTGGCTAGTTAGTGAAAGCAAACTGTATTTCTGTGGGTGGTGTTATTATCCAACTGAGTTCTAAATAGGCTAATTAACATTTAACATTTTTCTGTGCTATTATTAACCCTGGTCTGACAATGCCGTTTTTGATCAGAAGAACCTAAATGCAGGTTGCGGGGCCGAATAAGACAACACTATTAGAGATTATTTATTGGATGTGGGACTCCTCCTTTCACTGGGACAGCCGGTTTCATCATGAGGGCCATCATCTGAGCGAACCAGCTGCTGGCAATGCATAATTGTTGCCATAGAAATGGTGTCCAGGGAGACAGCTGTGGCCTTTTAGCAGGAGCCACACAACACACAGAAGGTCATTCCTCACCTGAGGTTCGTTTCTTTGGGTGTCCATTTAAGACTGTTTCCATGCAACAAGTCTAAAGGTTTAAAACATCTGTGCAATCAGGCGATCAGATGAACTAGGCCGCATTTGGAACAAACACATTCGGGCGATAGTCCTTGGTTTCCGAAGAAAGCTTTCTGATTGTTCTGTATCAATCAACTGCATTGGTATTTTGACATATTGTATATTGTATTTGTATTTTATCTAAAAATGATAGCAAAACACAGGTCTTTCCACATGGAGTTTGCATGTTCTCAGCATGGGTTCTGATAAGTTTAACTGGACTCTTTGGCCACTTGTTCAGAGCATATCTCACCTCTCTCCCAGTTACCACTGGAGTAAGAGACCAGGTGTTACCTCGCAAGCATAACAACGGATGGATGGCTAAAAAAAAAAATAGCATAAAATAGCCGATATCTACATATTTGTCATTTTCTTTTAATGCATTCCAAAAAGTAAAAGCCCACAGACCAAATCTTCTTAGGGAAATATGTTAGAATAAACTTGCTCCTACATCAGAGTTTCCCTCAGCCTAACTGATCCACGGCTGAGTCTGGCTTTGCATAAATGAGAATGATGCAGTCTGTGAGTAAAGCTGCCCCAAAGGCAGAGCAAACGCAGTGTTTTGCAAAGGTTTTCATTTCTGTTTTGTCAAACAAAAACTTCTATGCATTTTTGGGGGATCTTTGTGATAAACCAACACAAACAAATACATAATTATTAGGTAAAGGGAAATAACAAAACACGTTGTTTTGTTTTTTTTAATAAATACAAGTCTTAAAAGAAAAGTGTGGTCGGCATTTATGTTCACGCTACTTTTACACACTCCAACAGTGTGTAAATCCATCTCAGTATTGGTACAGCTGTTGTTTGAAGGCCTTAGAATTTTGTAAGAGAACATTTATAAACAAGCTTCACCATGCAGACCAAGTAACACATCTGACAAGTCAGATGGAAAGCTGTAGAGAAGTTTAAATCAAGGTTACGTTATAAAGCAAAAGCCCAAGCTTTGAACACATCATGGGCTTTTCTTCGCAATATACAGCAGTGGAAAAAGCATTCCACTCCTGCAACCCAACTTTTACAAGGTGGTGCAGGTAAACTTACAGGTCTACCAAAGAACAACATAATCAAAGAGGAAGTCAAGAAGCAAAAAGTAACTCTGGTCAGAACTGTGTCACTCAACATAAATCCAAAGCTTCAATGGAATAGTTTAAATCAAATAATATTCTCATGTCAGAAAGGCCCAGTCAAAGTCCAATCCTTTTTAGAAACTGAAGTGAGAACTAAAAACTGAGGTTCACAAACATTGTTGGTTTAATGAGAGTAAAATTGGTATTTTTGCTCTGGTATTTCCTGGGATATAAATATTTTTGGAAGGTGCTACATGTCAGCAACCGAATTAAACACTTTCATCCAAATAGAAATAGATTAGAATGTATTTGTTGATTTATGACGCTGCCATTCATATAAGCCTATAATGTTTTAAAACAGAAGCAACTGTAAAGTTCTGGCAGAATGTGTCTGATAATGTCTCCATGCTTCATGTTGCCAAGACAATGGCTAACACATCCTTGCCATCTGGGACCAACTGGGGAGGAAGTATTTGTGAAACAAATTCTTATTCATGACATGGAAGAAACAAACATGTATTGCTATAAAAATAATCTACATGATATGTATGGCCTTCTGTGCTTCCTTGTCTTTGTAAAGTTGCTCAAATGTTTGCTTTGGTAGAACATAGCATAGCAAGCAGCAGTCCCTGAATTACTACTTTAATCTTAAAAAACAAAATCTTGATCAGGGAATATCATCCAAGACATTTTAGCTAGTAAACTTGTACATAAGTAACTTTTCCTGATAGAACATCTTAGTAGCCAAATTGTGTATGCCTGAATACTGAGAAATAAAAACATACCACTTTTCGATAATGTTGCTTCTCTTGGCGGAGTGCGACCACTTCCTGCTTTAGTGCCCTGTTTTTTTCCTCTAATACTCGAGAGCGGTTCACATTGTAGACTCCAGCGTGTCCCACACCTTGCTGAGATGAAAACTCACTTTTAGACTGAAAGAAAAAAAGAAACACAAGAATTAGTTCTGACAGCCAAAAGGCTTTTAATTGGCTACTGTGATACTCCAACACAGACGAATTGGGGATGCTTAAAACGAATTAAAGCCCATTGAATAATAACTGCTAATGATACAATTTTATTTTACTGTGATTTTTAAAAATATATAAAGCACCGGATAACACATGCAAATATAGTTTGCAGCAGCACCCATTTATTTTGGGTGTATTTTGTGTGTTTTTGATCATCTTCTGAATTTTGTCCATATCTAATGTTATTTGAAAAGTAAGCCATTGTCTAGTAAAAAATAACCTAGAAGAAAATGTCTGTAAACTGAAAAAACAAAAGTGGTTATTCATGAAATCCTAAGACCAACAGAAAAAAAAGGAAAGAAATCTGAGCATTAGCTGCTGACCAAATAGGCATTTAGCTAAACCTCTGAGGAAAGGGGGGAAACATTATTTTCAGTTCTGCTTCCAGCAAAGCAGTTCTATCCTGTGGAGCTATTATAAGGAAAAGGATTACCAAACATGAAAATGCATTTGCTGCTGCAAATTCAAGTTCAAGTTTTGAACCTCAGTTGGATTTACAAACATATTTTTCTGCTAAGAAACGTCACTAAAAGGAAAGATTTTTCTCTAAGCTAAATTCAAACGCACTTGAGTCCTGTGCAGAAATATAAAATCAAAACTCTAAAAAAGCAGGTTGTCGCCTTCTCCAAATAATTGTGAATGGTCCTTTTGCACATCAAAGAAGAAAAAAAAATCTGAACAACTTACCAGAACGTAGTATTTGGAATCAAAATAGGCCAGAGGCAATAGCTTCACAAATTTTCTAATCTCTTTGAGGCCAGCAGAACTACAAGTGGAAAAGGAGTTACGGATCGATTTGAATGAGGTATAAACAAGTCCAACTCAAGGTAGTTGGAAGAAAACCTATGATAGAGCACTCTGTGTGACTCTGTGTCTAGCTGACGAAATAGCCAATAGCTTTTGTTGGCATGCGGATGCTCTATAAAGTGTATTCACTCTGTTACAATGTAGGATTTTGAGACTAAAACCAGATTGAGTATGATTAATCATTGCCTAACTTCTTTCACGTTTATGTTTGACAAATTGTTCACAAATCAATCTGAAGCACAAATGTTTGGCTGCATAAGAGGCTACAATAACCTGGTTGTAGAAGTACACATCCCCTTCATACTGAGTACAGTCACAAGTTTGAATCTGCAAAGGAATGACTTCATCAAAAGAAATTAATCTTGAGTCCAGACTTAAGTCTGACAGAAAATATGTACGATCATCAGGACGGATTTGTGGACAATGCATGTCCTCACAGTACGAAGGTAGAAATTTATAGGAATCTTTATGAGGTTGGTTTGACAAACAATGTCTGTCTTGGTAGAAGATGAATGCTGAAAATTAATGAAAAAAGCTCTAAGGGTGTAATCACTTCTGCCAACAGTTTATTGCAGGTTTTTTTTTTTTTTTTAATAAATCTCCACCTCACAGATTATTTTTTGTTTCAGTTAGATTTTTTATGTAGGCAATATGGCTTTCTGCCCAAAGGTGGCGTGGGAGGCACCAAAGAGCAGTAAATAATCGTAAAAAAATGTTTTCTCCACTGTCAACACATCCATGCCCAGTATGAGAAACTGTCGCAAAGTTGAGAACTTAATGCAATACTCTTTCCAACGTTGCTACATGCCTATTCAGGTGGAGGAATCGTTGTAAAATCAGAAACTAAATGTTGTGTTTTCATTACCTTTAAGCAGAAAATCATCTTAATTTTAAAAAATGCTTGAAAATATCAGTCTATATGTAGTTAATCCATATAATTTATTTCACCTACTGAAATAAATCAAATAAAATGACTTTATGACAGTGACTTTAAATCTGTCTGTACAATTTGATTTGAGTACTTAAGAATTTACACTGGGCCTTTTTTTAAGGCGTCTTAAGATGACAATTTGTTGAACTGAATTTTTCTGATTCATTACATACTGTTAGCAGAATAGATCTGAATAGATAAATGTGGAAAACTTTAGGTCCCAGAAATCTGACATTTTTATATGAGTGTGTACACATTTAAGAGCCATTGCATTGCAAATTAGTAACTTAAACATGAAGCTTAATCTGAAACCTGCCAGGAGATTACTCTTATTTGCTATCTGAACTGTTTAACTAAGCTAGCTTAGCACTGCCACAGTACATAGAGAAAGGATTATCACTGAAGACAAGAGAAACATTTTGTTCTCTTTGAACTCCACTTACTAACTAACAAAGTTTAAACATTACTCTAATGAATCAGTTAACATACTGCCACAGTTTCTGGCACACTGCTGAGCTAATAACATCCATTACTGACAATTAGCCAGACTTGCTTTCTCAGAAAAAAAAGGAAAAAAAAAATCCAATTGAAAAAAAAAAAAAGAAGAAGAAAAGATGTTCTTCCTGACAGCATGATTCTAAAGCCTAGATGATGGACCTCTTAAGCAGACAGGAAGACAACAATGTCCACCTGCTCATACAGCGCACTTGCCAAGCAGACAGGCTAACAGATCCTACGCCTTGCAAAATAAGGCACTAATCAAATGGATTTTAGCATCTGGCTGCCTGGACTATGAGGCAAACACATCATCTCTAATCAGTGGCAGCCACTACATCTAAGACAGGCATGATTCAGAGCAACGGCTGAGGGCCTGTGGATGGAGACGGCAGACACCGTGACAGAAACCACTCCTCTGTGTCAGGGAAGACACAGTTGTGCCATCCAGTTGAGGACACATCATCTGAGTAGAGAGCAAGCTGAATCCTTGACAGGAGTTACATCACAGAACAGGACAAAGACACAAATGTGGACTATGGGATCCTTAAACTGCATAAATTGCTTTTGTTTCCACTGTACGTTATGTAGAGGGGAGACAAACAAATAAAGTGAACAGTACTCTATGCAGGTATGCTTACATATATACATGAAAATGAATGTTTTTATCCCCATAAAGTTTTTTTTTTTTTTCTTACAAATCTGTCCACAAGTTTGTTATGGAAACTAGAGCCTTTAATAAAAACCCCTTAATAAAAACATTAACTACTAATATTGAATATTTTGTAACTTCTCACAATGTGAAAAATTATCTGGCAACCATGTCAGTCCCTCTATGACTAATGTACACACCATCTGATTGGTTCTTCAGGTTGCTTAACACCCCGTGCAGAAAAAATCAGCTCATTTCAAATTGGTTCTTGAAAATGACAATAACTTCACGGAGCTTCAGTGGCCTCCAAAGTCAGCTGATGTAAATCCAAAACAGTACCTTTATCGATGGGGAAGAAGAGTAGATTTGCTTATTGGATGAGCAGCTAATAAGTCAGCAAAAACGGAGGAATGCTACCATGTGTTTACCATGGTACGACCTAAACCGCTGCCTGAGGATTTTAAAAAGGAATGTTGTAGCAGCTACTGAGTCACGGCGAACAGTCCAATAAGGAAATCGTTGCCTTCTTAAAAAAAAAAAAAAGTTTGAAGATCCACAATAAAAAATTGCCATAGATAATGTAAACAAATACAAGGACTTCGGGAATGATGTTTGTTTGGACAGATGAGTCTAAGGCTAAATTATCTGGACATCATAACGGAGAACATGTTTGGCACAAATGAAGGTGGAAGTGTCATGGTTTCAGATGACTGGATACAGGATCTGGCCAGCTCAAAATTGTAAAATCCATCATGAACGTGAATCAGAGGGTGATTGAGGAAAATGTGACTTAAACCAAAGTCAGAGGGCGGTGAACGCCTGCAGAAATGACTTCATTAGAATGATTTGAGCTAAAGAAGGCAACACTATTTTTTAGTGTTCCCTAAGAAACGCTCTTCTTAGGGAACACTATTTGCCCAAGAAAAATATTTTTTGAAAAACAAGATTATTGTTGTTTGAGTGCAATTAAATCGCTCTCTTCTCCAGAGATTAAAAACAAGGTTAGACATCATTATTTGAACACTTCTTAAGAACGGACGTGTTGGAGCCTCATATGGAGGCTGCCCTGCAGAAGCTCCATTTGGCACATTTTCCATGCTGCTGTGTGACATTGAATTCACCTTTACTTTAATGTCATATGGGACAGGGACATGCAATTATGTTCCTTTATCATTGGATAGAAGCAGTCTTAAATTAACAGATAGCCACAGTGAACAGGAAGTTATGACTGGACTGAATGGGCCATGTTTTAGAAAAAGGGTAATTATATGTGTGAAAATAATTGTGAAAATTAAAGCATAAATAGTTAATTTATCCAAATTATATAGGTAAAAAATTCTAGAATTATACAAGCATCAGACTTTTTCTACTATGAAACTCATGATCTCAGCTTAGTATTGTTTGTTGATGTTTTATGCTGTTCTTCTTTGTAAAGTTCAATGCACCCAATGTGAAACTGTACAAGTTAGTTTTTTTATTTGTTTTTGTTTTTTTACCATCATGTCTTTTTGAGAGGACATTGTTCTTGTGTTTACCAACCCCTAAATGTCAAAGCTGAGCAGAAGATGCACAATCACCAGAAGAGATGCAGTGTGTGCACTGCACAAGGGAAAGTCAGCAACCAAAACAGCTGATGCAAGGACATGATTACTGCTTTACTTACTTCAGTGGCATTTCAGAGAGACCTCTGAGATGCACATCAGCGGTCAGGAGACGTACAAGAACAAAGTCAGGCATCGAGCTGGGACTCACTACTTTTTTAGTCGAACTAGAAGCCTGCTCACATGAGAAACACAGCGAGCAGTGCAGAAAAACAGGAGCACCAACGATGGAGAGTCAGGGAATGCATTATTTATTCAAAACAGACTGGAACTGTGGAGCCTGTGGTAAGAAAGCAATGGTACCTATTTGGGCTTTTTATTAAAGCACTGACTCCTAAAATGAAAAGTGATCCAATTTGATAAAACATAACACATTTTTTTATATTCAAAACTTTACATAATAAAACTGTTTTCCTGGAAGTTCTTGTAGAATATGTGAAATTTTAAAGGATTTTTAAGTTTAAAAAAAGCAAGATTGCGCAACGCTAACTTATTTTGAACTGTAATACCTCCCTCTGGTGTCTGAGTGTTGCAATTGCATGAGGACTGCTGAGTTGCCAACTTGGAATGTGCAACCCCAAATCTCTACTGGAGCTCCAAGCTCCAAACTAGGCTCTAGATATTAGAGATTATTTTTATTCTGTCAGTATATCCATGCATAGTTTTCTTTTGTTAAAATAAAAAAATGAATGAATATTTCTACTTCCCAAGCACACAGCAGTTGCATACCTAGTAAAAGTACATAAAAACTAGAAGACAATCAGAAATTTAATAAGACAACTATTGATATATCTGTTTAAATTGATAACAATAACAAAGTTCCTACCTCAAAAGCAGTCTCCCCTTTGTCCCAAAAGACTCATCCCTCCTCTTATGCCATCAGGCGTCAAAGACAGATGCAACACCTCTGTGTGAGTGCTTCTGCATTCGGCTGGAGCTGGCTGGATGTGTCACTCAAATACAAATCCCCCAAAACTGTTACCTGGCTGGTGCTTTCACACAAAGTCTGATCTGTGAACGTATTAGCTGAGGCTTCATCGCTCAGCTGTGCTGTAAACCCTGACTTATTCCTCTATCTCCTGCTCCCACATGTGTACTCGCTGTTCAGCTGACCAAAAGCAGCATCACACATGGCTGCTTTCATTTAAACAGGATGTGTAAATCTGCTGAGCAGTGATGTTTGAATCATTACATCACACACAGCCGTTTCTCCCTCACTTTATGTAATTCTCGAACATGCAGTGGCCTGCAAAAGAATTCATGAACTGATTTTATGTGATAAAACAGCAAAAACTAGTGCGCAGTTGTGTTGTGGAAGAAAAAGAGCACATGGCTCTGATGATGATTTACAAAAATAAATCTGAAAAGTGTGTAACGGCTTTATGTGAACGTCACATTTTAAGTGTAGATTATATCGTATTTTCCGGACTATAGAGCACACCTCACTATAAGTCGCATCTACAAAATAAAAATAAAAATATAAAAAACTGGAAACATACATATATAAACCACACCCAACAATATATCACTTCACTATTATGCCCTACTTTGAGTTGTTCTATCATGTAACATCCCATTCACTGCAATGAAGTTTGTGGTTCTAAGGTAAAAAATGTTTTAGTTTTTTTTTATTAAAATCTCATAATATCTGTACTGTTTTGTAAGATGTGCAGAATATGCATGTTACCCATATTTAAACCTAAATTTAAGTCACAGTTTAAGTCAGGTTTAAGGTTTCTATCTACTCAACAGACAAATAAAAAGAAGCTACTGTACTAAACGTATGTAAAATCCAACATCCTGATCTCATTTCTGCTTCTAGCTTTAGAGCATCATGTAAATACAGTCTCGGTGTTCACGTTCCAGAACATAGCCCGCAAATAAGCATCCCACTGCTTTCCTCACTTCCCCTAAATCCCTAAGAGGGCTAAAATTAAATCAGCGTGCTGGTTTTAGTGAGGTTACATCAGCAGAAAACTCTCTGTGTGTTCTGTCCAGAGCTGCTCTCTGGCTAACACGAGGGCAGAGCGCAGGACAGAGGGCAGGGCTGAAAGGAAAAGACACCATGACTGCGTGAGCAAGGAGAGGAAGCAGAGCGAACTACTCTGTTGCCTAGCAACACTTGCTTGCTGTCTGTTCCTATCTTTATGGTGGACGCATTACTTGCTGTAAATTGGTTTCCAGGCCTGACATGAGGCCCTGTGAGACAGGGGCTCTGGAACAGATGGAAACTGGATTGGGCAGAAATAGGCAATGACCCCTTTAAATATGCAGACTGCTGAAGGCAAAGTGTCATTTAACTACATGAACAATCTGCTGCCTTTACACCATATCACAGCCTGACCTCCCCCCTACCCCCTTTTCTCTCAGCCTGGATTTTAAATTTAAAGACACGCTGTCCTCTTCTGGGCACATCTGCCTGTTGGTTTGTATTGGGATCATCCCTGTTTAAAAGACGGGTGGGGTAGCAGACGATGGCATTACATTACAGAGTTAAAAACCACCAAAAAAAAAAAAAAAAAAAAAAAATCAGATAAGAAAAAAGTAACTGTGGCATCCTAACTTCACCTGTTAGGTCAGATTATAACGGATAATGAGCTGAGTTACCAGACGTTTGAAGATGATACATCACAATGTCACCAGATGGCAATAAACCTATTTAACTGCTGAGTAGCTGCAACAAACAAATCAAGTCATAGATATGCCATAACTTTCTTCTGTTGAATAAAAACAATATTTTTGGACTAAAAGAGAAACAAGAAACGAGATTCAGTACACATAGCTTAAATTATTACAACTAAAAACTATGGAACAGACCCGGAATCTATGGACCTAGACCCAAGCCTTCAGTGACAGAAAAACAAGTTCCCACTCAACCTTCTACGACCTGAAGAGCATTTCCAGGACAAAAGCACTTTTAAATGTCTTGTTGCTGAAACTTGAAGGCAAACTTGAAGCAGCATTCAGCTTTTATGCTTCACTAACCTGGAACAAACTTCCAGAAAACTGCAAAAATGCTGAGACACCGAATTCCTTTTAAAGCATGGCAAAAAAAAATTTAAAAAAATAAAAATAAATAAATAAATAAATCACACCACTCCAATCTATGCAATCTAATCTCTTTTGTTTTATTTGTTGTTTATGTTTTCATAATGTAAAGCACTTTGAACGGCCTTGTTGTTGAAGTGTCAGTTGGCATTATATTGCTCCTACATTTATATTAATGTTCACCTTTTGAGTTTTATCTTTCCTGGGGTAGCAGTGGAGGCTGTAAAGGCTTGCAGAGTGCAGCACATTGTTACCTTGCCCTTGATGTGGAGGAGGTGCTGGTGGTTCCTGTTTCTGGCCCCGATCATAGCAAGCTGTCTTTGGATCCACTGTAACTCCCTCTGAGATTCCCTCAGCAGATCTTCCATCTTAGTGCTGGTTGTTTGATCCCTCATTATCTCCTGGAAGACAATTCAAAAATATTACATTGTATATGCTCTGAATCCAAGAATAACACACATATGCTTTTGAAAGTTGAAAAAAGATACATATATATATTGATTTTAAGTCACATGTGTTTGTGTCAATTTTTGGTTCCAGGAAGAGAATATAGTCAGTTGCTATTACCGAACTGATCATACACTGACAATTATTCTGGAATAAATTTCCTTTTCGCTAAATGAACAGTTAAATATGATCAAATGTTGCATGTATATGGCCGTATTGTTAACATTTTTCTTGACTCATTCAAGTTTTTGAAAGCTTTAATAGAATTTTAACACTTTAAGTGCTGTCAATATTTATTAAACCGATTTAAAAGAACTATTTCTGCAAACATCATGTAGAATACATTCGCAATCTAATGCTTCAAATTGGTTTCAAAATTGTTCTTTTCACTTTGCATCACTTCAAAATCAACCAATATCATACAGTCAAATTCAGTTTTGGTTATAAGACAATACAGTCAAATTCAGCTCTGATTAAAAAGGCAGTTCAACACATCTGTATCACATAAATAGGTCAATAGCGAGCTGTATTAGAACTTGATGACATGCTGTGGATTGCATTCAGCAGTTTGAGTGAGCAGTGTTGGGGCAGAGACAGATCTAAAACGTGGAAGACACCAGCCTTCAAGGGCTGCAGAAGTTTTTTGGAAAGTAAAAAGAAAAGAAGGGTGTACAAAGCTAATGAAAGCAACCGCTCCATTAATGACTTGATCAGAAAACATACACAGCTAAATGCAGAAGCACTGGGCCAGGCATACTTTCTATGGAAAGAAACAAAAAACAAGATAAGACAAAGTTAACAGCAATAAAAATGAATGCAACAACACTAATTTACATTTGTGCATAAATAGGAATAAGCAAATAAAAAGCCTGGACTGAGGAAAGTTGGACAATGTCTACAGGGACAAGAAGGTAGCAACAAAACCAGGCTATTTACAAGCTTTACCAAAAGGATGTTTATTTATATCTTTATTCATCAATTCGAGACTCAATGTCAAACATAGCTACAATAAGAAATAGCCGCAATAAAAATGCACCGCATACAAAACTCGCTAATTATTTAAGAGGGACTTGTGCAGCATCATCATCATCATCTTCCATTACCTTAGCCAACCATTCCTCTATAACTTAAAAATAAAACATGCTTAGATCCAAAAATCAGTTCCGAGAGTAAAGTCGTCCGTAGACTCAATCCTAAATCACACTTGTAGTTTAACATTATTCCCTCAAATTCTGAGTTTGTCAGAACGTATTTAGATGAACTGGGAGTGGAAGTGTGTGGAACTGTTCAGTGACGAAGAGAGAGCTTTATTGAGTTATGTAAGGGAGGATTACTCATCACAACGTGATGACAGGAGGAGCATCAACCTTAATCAGCAGGTGGTAAATCCCCATCTATGTTGACCTGAATGTACCTTTATGCAAACAAACACTCTCTCGCACTCATGAGTTCTGGGGTTACAGCAACTACACAGTAGAATAGTTTCACACGACAGTAAGGAAGCTAAAAATGTAACCCGAATTTAGGATTAAATTTAAAATCAAACTAAATTTAAAATTAAAATTGTACAATAAAATAATCTGTGGAGTTGGGCAACTCCACAGTTTTTTCCCCCCCATCACTAAAACTGATGAAATTGATAGTAAGATCATCAACAGAGCATAATTTAATGGAACCGTCAAACAATGAATCATTGGTAAACAAACTAAATTATTCAATTTCCTCTCTCTCTATAAGAGAGCACTTTATTGTCTCCGCCACATGCTTGAACAGATTTTCTGTTCTGACTCACCTTGGACAGCTTTTATTTCCTTGCAGGGGATTTGGGAGGAGGAGGGCAAACACAAAAGCAAGGGAACATTAAGCTTATGGGTCCTACAGTGTCATGCAGTGAAGTCCAAATCTGTCAAGACCTCTGTTAGCTCAGTGATCAAAATAAATCAAAGTCAAATCAAATTTTATTTGTATAGCACATTCCAGCAGCAAGGCATTTCATGGTGCTTTACATAGTGAAAAAACAAAATAAAAACAGCATTTGACATTGAATAAACAGTAAGAAAGAGATTTTTGGGGAAAAAAAAAAAAAAGATGATGCCAGTGTTTCCATTACAAATGTATAAAAAATGAGAGGAGAAAGTTCCCATTATATCAAAATACAAACCTGTTATTTATTTATTTTTATTTAACATAAGGCTGAACTTTTCCAAATACTTGAAATAGTGATTATGCTAATCGCTATTTCATATGAGCCAGTCAATGCCCTCAAAACCTTTACGCTAAAAAAACGAAACAAACAAAAAGAAAAACAAGTACTTTGCTGAGATGTGATTGGGTCTCATTTTATTGGAACATACTGAGCCCAAAAAAGGGCGGGGCTTCTTTTCATATAACAGGGAAGATTCTGGAAGGTAGGTTCAATGTATTTAGCCCATCATATTTCTTCAGAAAAAAATACATATTACTTTAGAGCAAAATCTTAAAAGGACATTGCTAAGATTGGCTCATGCTCTGGAGGCCTTTTTTATGCATTGTTTTGATTAAGCAAAGTGCAGTTTGGTTGACATAAAATGCATTTTATGACCAACAACTTTGATTCCTATAGAGCTGAAAATATATCATACAAGAATTTTAAAAATCCAAAGAATTAATCATCTTTTAAAAGGACTTTTCCTATATAAATGTCACCCATATAGTTCCTGTCAATTAGCTGCAAATCATTTTATTCAGTCTTGACTCTTTACTCTTTTTTTCATTCTTGACATATCCAAGTGATGTGAGGCACGTCCTATCAAAAATAAGTTATGTACTACTGAGAATCACATTGTCAGTGGGAAATCCCTCTCATTTCAGTTACTCTTTTCCCAGACAGAATAAAAATATGGCAAAAGTTGAAAAACTGTTTGTTGGAAACTGAAATGGTTTTGTTCAGTTTACAAGACAGTTTCTAGGATATATAGAAACAAAACAGCTCTGCCTCCTGAGTGATTTCTAAAATGCATAACTTGGAAGGTCATATGCTGAAAATAAAACATGTTTAATATTTGGTCAGGTAAAACAACTGGACTGTTCACAAGTGGAAAAGTGCAATACAATCAAACATCCTGACAGAGTATGACATTATTTCATTTCAGTCATTCATTAAAAATTCTTACCTATTCAAAATAGTCCTTAATTTCTCTTCTCTAGAAGATGATGTCATTTAGTGATTTCTCCTTGCCTTGGTCCTCAGCATTCTCCATCCTCCTTCTTAAATAAAGAAAAAGAAAAAATGCCTAAACAAATATTCACAAAAGATTTTGCCGCCTCCTTGATTGAAGTTGTGTTTCTGAGTGCATGGCTGTCTGTCGATGTATTTTGGTCTCACTACCTCTTCTGAAGAATAATTGAATTATGATTCAGGATTTTGCCTTACCGTGTCCTTTCATTCTGGACTGCCCACTGTGTGTCCAGATGGTCCACTTAACAAGAGAAAGAACACTGAAGAGGACTCACAATGACTAGTTGACAAAGCCAACCTCTCGCCTGAGCATGAAAGAAAAACCTCTACAAAGTACTGCATCCTTATGGTGTTCTAAATTAATGTAATTTCTTAGGTAAAATATCCTTACATATATCACAGGTAATATACCAACTAGTGTGTTTGTATTTTGTCTGCAACCAAATAAATTTGAATTTCTCTTCTTAGTTCGACTTGGGTCAAGTTGTCTTGCCCCTTTTTATTTTACTCTTAGTATTTTCTCTTAAACAAATTGATTAATGTTCCAATGTTTAATTTGTAAAACCTATCAGGTTTATTGATGATATCATCGGTTCTTTATGCTGACCCTTAAAATAAACTATCTAATATACCGGTACTTGTTTTCCACTAGGTGCAACCAGAGTGACTTTTGTGTTGGAAAGTTTGTACATTTTTTTCTGTTTCCATCCTCTGTGAATCTTCAAAGGTTACTCCATATCATCACCGATTTTATCTTAAAAATCGATTGGGCTGACGATAATATTTCATACGCCATCATCAATACAGTGCATCGACAGACTTCTCTGTCACGGATTTCACATCGTTGCTGTAAAAATGCATGGAAGAGGAGACTGTGATGTAGATGTACTGCACTTCAATATTTATTGAGCATAAAACAAACGGTGGGTGAGTAGAAAAGCACCAGTACAAGTCAGGTTGAAAGAAAAATACATTTCTGTTCCTCTAATCTTTTTTTTTTTTTTTTAAACAACTATATTTATAATAGTTTTGTAAATTAAGTCTGTGTATTCTCCTGCATGGCTCCAGACCTCTTCAGACATTCATCCAAGATATATTACCAGCTTTAAGAAAGTGACAGCACACAGGGGAATGACATATTTTAATAATCCTTTAAGCCAGACAAAAGTGTCGTCCCAACACTTCTCCTCTTCCTTCCAGTAAATGTGCAGCTGTTTCAAACTCCAGTGGGAAACTCTTGCTTTCAGTCGGCTTCAGGTCTCGCTCCATCAACTGAAAACAAGAAAATTAGCCACATTCCTGATCGGGCTAGCTAGAGACATTTGTGGAACATGTGACAAATTAATTCTGATTCATACACAAAATGCATTCATTTATTTAATACTAACCAATTCAATTACTGCTTAATGAAATGATCAAGAGTGGTGTATTCTTTCTCTAGCCTGGACTGAAAACCTGAAGCAAATCATGGAGCTGAAATGAAACAAATGCTCTGCTGTTGGACAAGAAAATCCTTCATTACCTCATAGGAGGTTATCTCCAGCACCTCACTGATGTCATCTTCTTGTTCAGTCATAGGTGTGTTGATCAACATTGCAGCTTTGGCCACATCTGGATGATAATGCTTCTGCAGTGTCTGTAAAATGGGAAACAAGAGACTGTCGAATGTCCCATGCCAAACCGTACAGGAATCTATCATGGTTGGACAATTTTTCAGTAGCATTAAATAATAAAGACTGCATGATGACACAGTTTCTACCACTGTTGTCTTTTCTAGGCCTAAATCTAGGGACATTTCCATGAACCCATAAGGGTAAAAAGATATGGAGAAGGGATAGCTGGTTGCTATACATAATGTAGCTCATATTTTCCCCAAAATTTAAAAGATTACTTTTCAAAACCTACCAGATTATCTGGAATATACTTTGTACTCCCTGAAATTTTCAAGGAATTTTCACTGGATAGATTCTTATAACCTATTTTCCTGAGACTTGTTACATAATTTCCTGGAATGAGGAAGTTGTGTTTCAGAACTTTCGTGCAACTTACCGTCCTGAAAATGGCTACTTTTCCAGATCTGTGTTTTACCATGTAGTACTACCATTTCTTTCTAGAATTTTTTAGAACTAAAAAGGAAATTTATGACACGCCAGTCAATCATCCATGTAAAAAACAAGCTATTTTAGGTTTTTTTTCTGTCAAAGCAACTCCAGCGTTACATCCTAAAGTTTAAAGGATGTTTTTTAACAGACGCAGAGGCACATCATTACACCAGCTAACACGTCCATTTGCAACTGTTGCACCCTTCTTCTCCAGCATTTACAGCTTGTGTACGTGTCACCAGTCTTATTTTTGAGTGTTGTTTTAAATGATAGTCTGTTTTTTAACACAGTTTTAAATACCATTCATTTTATTTAAGTACGGTACTTCTAAGTTGTGATGCAAAAGAATTAATAACACCAGCTGATGATTTAAAGTCGTGACAGTGTTTATAAACTGAGTTTTTAACACTATGAAAAGTGAAAAAAATAAAATAAAACTACATGACTGATGACACTGAAAAACAACAGGATGAGAAAGTCAGTTTGAACAATTACACTGCTTGTTCTTTCCTTTAGCATGAAAATTATTTTTTAACTTTTTTCTTCTGAGCTGATTGCTTAAAGTTGCCAAACCTCTGGCCCCAGTTTGGTGCAAAAACTTACCTTAATTTCCCACAAGCTGCTTTCTAAGGCATGACAAAGAGCTGGATCCACTTCCTCCATCACATACGGATCTTCAAGAAGCTCTGTCAACGTGAACAGGAACGACTACAATTAATAATTGAACCTTTGTTGTGTTTAAGAAGCACAAACAAAATTCTTATACATCGCTTTTAACAGTAATAATTTAACGTTAAGAGCAGACCCAAGCAGCCATAAAGACTAAATGTGACTCACCATCTTCTGAGCTGGGCTTGTGAATCAGAACTCTGCAGGATGGATGGCGCCGGATCAGGTTGTAGATGAAAGGCAGCACCATGAGAAGAGCTGTGGGCGGAGCTGTAAGGGCCAGACGAGCCAGGCGTTTGGCGAACGCAGCCACCAGGTAGACTGGCAAGTGACTGGAGACGAGCACAGACATTGCATACACTTAATAAAGTGTGAACTTTACATGTCGTGTTTTGTATGGGCCGAAACACACAAATGAAAAGCAGCAAAGACAGAATGGTGTTACCTGGAGCTGAGGAAAAGATTAGCCAGGTGAAAGAAGCGTGCCTTGTACTTCACATGGAAAACAGACGGCTCGAGAAGATTATACAACTTTTTGTAGAAATCAGGATAATCTCTGTAAGCAAAACGAGAAAACCAAATGAAAGAGTTTACATTTTAATGTGTCATTTAAAGATGAACTCAATTCGCTTTTCATTGCCATTTCTGCTACTACTCAGTGAAAGAAACTTATTTGTTTTTATACGATACTCACAGATTGTGTTGATGGATGAGGACAAATAAGCCATTTAGGGCCAGCAGACTGATCGCCCCACCTATTAGAACAGAACCACAATAGGTTTATGTTTTTCACAAACACAGTATATTCACTTACTCCATTTCAGTTTTAGTTTGTTAAACAAACCAAAAACGAGAACCTGCCGCAGAACATCTACCATTGCTTTGTTATAAACTTACCAACATCATAGGCAGCTGTCAAAAAGTCAATCATCAGAGTGGGTTTGCTCATGTGAGGCAAGATGGAGTCATGAAGGACCACTAAAATCTTTTTATACATGCTGTTGGGCAGCTATATACAGAAAGAGAGATTTCAAAACACAGTGAGATGAAGGAAGTAATCAATGAGGTCAAAATGTTAAATGTGTACTCTAAAGATTTACCTTATACTTAAGAAAGCCCAACCACATTCTCTCAAAGGCACGTTTGTGATCCTGAAGGTGAAACAGAGAATCACTCTGCTAAGTCGGTACACATTTAGGACAAGAGGAGGCAAGAGTTTAAATATTTCACTTACATGCAGCTTTGCAGCCTTCCAATCCTCATGCTTGGCTGGAAAAATAATTTCAGGTTAGCGATATCCAAAAGAATCTCAAAGAGCATTTTTCTTCTTCTAAATAGTGACTGGTTAGTAAAAACGATTCAAACAGACCAGCTGTTCGCTGCCAACTCTAACTTACTTTCCTGTTTGACCATAAAGTTGGTAAGCTCGGTCTCCTGGCTCGGCATGTTGATGTTCAACATGAGAGTGAACACGTTGGACTGATATACGGGCAAGACAGCCTAAGAAGAAAAAGAAAATTCAAATAAGATAAATCACAGTAAAGAAAATGTCAGTAATAAAAGATGCAACTTGAAGTTGACTGTTTCCCACCCCTTTGCTTTTGTTCATGACTGTGGCCACGTTGTCACGGATGAAGCTCATCACATAGTAACGTATGTCGTCCATCTCAAGGAACTCCTGGAACCTGGAGATCAGCAGGGAGTTGTCCAAGCTCTGAGACAGAATGTTGTGCACCACGGCCTGTCAGCAAAAGAAACCCAAAATGTCAAACGTGTCCTACACTCACAAGGATTTTCAACTTTTTATAATAGGATGGGAATTCATTGACATATGCAAAGGAAGGTGTGACATATTAATTAGGAATAACAGTACTGAAAAACTCTTACTTGGATCAGTTCTCTTGGGAAGCTGAAGTATTCACTCCAGTCCAGGTCTTCCAGAGGATGCAGTCCTTGTTCAGCAGCAAATTTCATCAGGCAGCACAGCGCACTCTCCTATATTCAGATATAATACATTGCTGCTTAAATTGCTGTGAAAAAGAACTTTCTGCCTTACAGATTTAATCAGTTTTTTTCTTTTTTGCTCATTCTGTCACATTTTAATATTTACTTTACTCAAAAACAAAATTATGACAGCCAAAAATAACTAAAGTAAGTCATATTCTGTGGTAAGCAGAAGGTGTGTGTTATGTTACATCTGGTGTAAATCTAACATGTCAACCAAAGACCATCATCAATGCTAACAGGAGTTCTGCTTTTAGAAAATAAATAAATCAAATTTGCTAAACCCCAAAGTTATCTCACCTTAACTTCATGCGTTTCATGGTGGAGATGCTCGAGCAGTATCTCCACACAGTTGTTGTAACGATGACGCATAAAAATCTTGTACTTCTCATCTGGGCTGTGCTCACCTGAGGTAGAATACGATAAAAAAGAAATTACACAACTTGAAGGCCCAATAACCTGAAGCTCGCCGTTTAGAACGGGGTGATAAATGAGACAGAGCTACACCCCACAGCTCATTTGTGAAGACTAAGCCCAAATGGAGATGCAAAAGCCAATCAAATCTAAAAATTTGTTTTGTCACATTTGACTAATCGTATCTAATCAACAAACACATAAGAGTTCACTCTTTGCATTTCCTTCTTATTGTTATAAACATTTTTGTTTTATTCTAAACTTTATATCTTAAAAATGTGACTAATCACATTAGTTCATAAAAAAAATAAACTGCACTACTGCAGTTCTGTATTAAATAAAATACAACAACCTTTGACTATCATCTACCAAGTCAAATCATCTCTTCCAAGCAGAAAA
This sequence comes from Poecilia formosa, assembly GCF_000485575.1. Taxonomy (NCBI): domain Eukaryota; kingdom Metazoa; phylum Chordata; class Actinopteri; order Cyprinodontiformes; family Poeciliidae; genus Poecilia; species Poecilia formosa. The sequence goes on from NW_006799945.1 coordinate 1,076,380, forward strand.
CACCTCAACAAAACCTCTAACAATTCCTATTAAATACATTTAAAATATATATTTTCTTTATGGCTTTGTCTTTCTCTGGGATACAGTGGCCCATCTTACTCAGTCTTCAACATAATAAATCTCAGAGAACAAGGCATTCAAGTATGACCAATCCCTATAACAGGAGCAATAGCCAGAAAGTTCGAAACTACTGGAACATTGACAAACAATGCAAAAGCCTTTTGTATCCCATCATCACAAAGCATTTCTTAAGCACCAGTTTGACTTTATTGGAATAGTTTGCAGGTCAGTTGAGAATGAACTTTTCAGCTATAAACACTCTAGGTGCATCTGGAACACAAAAACATGATGACGTAGCAGATAAACTCCAGTATGGTGGAGAATCTGTGATGTTATGGGCCTGATCCATTCAGGGTGGAAAAAGAAAAAAAAACAAAACAAAAAAAAAACAGACCGTTTCCCAAATGGTCTTCAGAAGGTTTCAGAAACTCAATCCACAGGCTTCCAGAAGATCGTGATAATGTCATAACATTACAACGATTTATTTCATATCTTAGAGGTAACAGCTTCTACCATCTCAACTGTTTAATTGAAAACTTTAGATCATATCACTTACCCTTTATCGCCTCATCCTCACCAGGGAGCTTTCCAATAAATAGATCCTTTCTCTTCAAAAGTGTACAGAACAGCTTGCAGCAGGCATCAACAGCGCAGATAACGTCTTTCTCTTTTTCTGACTATGTACATTTAGGAAGCAAACGTGGACAAGCATGCAGGCATTAGCTCAACGAAACGTGTATGCGGTAGATGTCAATGTTTGTTGGGTGTTTCAATATTTTCTCACCTGAAGAAACTCGAGAACGTCAAAAACATCGTTGGCATGTTTTCTACTTTTAAGTATACGCTCAACTATACCTTCAAAGTCGATTTTGATCTTTTTTGCATTTGCTTTAGAACTCACGTTGCGCTTTTTGGCCGGCGCCATGTTTGTTGACTGTGTGGTGCGTTCGCGTACCCACCGGAGAATAGGACAAAGGGCTTACACAAAAACAGACGTGTATCACAGTTTGTGTCGCGAGGACTCGTCGTGACCTCAATGTAAATCGGGAAATATTGAATGCGAGGGAAAACCCTCATGATTTCCGGATATTATTAAATCATATGTTAGCTACATTTGCTGCAAGAAAAACTGGAAGTTGCCCAAAAATGTCGAAAACAATATGCGGACTGTTATAATTAGGGTTTTTAGTGCAACGCTCGCATACCTATTGTGCATTTTGGTGTGCAAGTGACTTAATTTGTCTATATGTGGCTCGTCAAATAAACAGCAAAATCGGTCAATTTGCACAACATAATTCCAGACCAAACTGCTCATCTAAATTAGACCGAGCTTGACAACTAATTCTGAAAAACTAAATTGCATGGTGTGTCACGGGAATGAAATTATTTACTAATGCTTTTATGGTTTTAATAAATATGTCCAAACTTTAAGAATTATTACATTCATTATTTATGCATATTATTGAACATTTTAAATTATTCTGGAAAGTATTAGTTATATAAAAAATGTTAAATGTCTACTTTTGATGCATTACAATTTGGTTTTTGATAATTATTGTAAATAATTGTAGGTGACCATTTTAACAACAAACTTACTACATAAACATAATCTGGAAATCTAGTAACTTGCTTTGCTGAATTAAAACGTGTCAACTGACTACCAGTAGATGGTGCTCTCTAAAAAAATAAAAATAAATAAAGATTAGAGAGTATCTGCTTCATCAATTTTAGTTCCATACAAAAAAAAAAAAAAGATATCTTAGGGATATTGACTCAAAGGACTAAATTACTTTATTTTTTACTGTTGATAAAAAATACAAGACACACAGTCAGAAATGTTGGAAATAAATCAGAACCAAAAAATAAAAGGTTTTTGATTTAGGGTAAAATTCACAAATTGAATCTAATCAGAATTAAGATTTTTAGAATGAGAATGGTACTCATTCTGTGTTTACCCAAAACAACTGATGCCTTAGACATTAATTGTTTGGGTAAACACAGAATGAGTACCGTTAATTAAGCATATATATTAATTTAAATGAAATAACCACCAAGAATTAAAAAGATGACATTAGATAATTGATAATTATTTTATTATGCCAGTTGTTAAACATAATTGTTCTTAATATTTAAAACAAAAAATCAGAGATAATACCAAAAATAAAAAATAAAAAAGGCGTCTCTCCACAGACGGTCTAATCGGAGCCGTTCCCTTCATCTGCATTCTCCTGTAGCGAAAAATGGGACAAACAATTAGCTACAATATAACAATGTATTTTTTCCCCCAATGCAATACATTTAATTATCAAATTAATAACTGATGCACCTGTTTTTGGTCCTTATTGTCTTGTGTTCCAGTAACTGTTGCTTCAAAATCATGGCTGGGAAGAGTGGCCATCCAGCTGACCATGGAGCCCTCCTCACATTCCGTCTTGACAATGGTAGGATATATGTGAGCCTCTTTGAAGGCCTTGATCGCCTCCTCCTCGCGATCCCACTCTAGCCGCTCATGCAGACCGTCCCCTCCGAAGCGCTTGTTGTACCGATCAAAGTGAACCCTCTCGAGTACCAGCCCGAGTCCCGGAGCTTTTGGGACGTCCACCTTCTCCTGACCCCAGCTTCGCTCCATCACCTCCTCCTTGGCGAAGCCTCTGATCACTGCGATCACCAGGCCGATCATCTTGCGAATCTGGTGCAGCATAAAGCTCTGGCCTCGCACGGTGATCACAGCGAACTCGTAGCTGTTGCGGACAAAAGGCTCTCCGCAGGACATCTCTGTGATGTAGCGGCGGGCGCTGGGGTCACTTGGAGCCTTCTGGGAGGTGAAGTTGTGGAAGTTATGGGTGCCTTTGTAGAGGGCAAAAAGTTGGTTCACCTTCTGAAGAGTCTCTGCTGCTAGACGAAATGCCGCTATGTTCTCGGTGTCATAGTCTTTAGGAGAAAAGGCTACAGTTGGGAGCATGTAGGCGTACGTACGGGCATCACAGTTATTTTTGGAATTAAATCCTTGGGTCACTCGCTTGAGCCCTGTTGCAGCAAAAAATGAATAAATACATCAGAAGCACATCCATGGATTCCAATCAAATGTATTAGAGGTGAATCAAGTTTTTCTAAACATTTGACCTGTCAATGCATATTTTAGCACGTTAATGACTATAAATAACAGTATTTGCATTTTCATTTTTCATTTTACAGCATATAATTGTAGTGATTAGCATAGCACTTTGCATGACAGCCCTCATTTGAGCAATGCATAAGGTTAAAGGTTGGGTTGACAGGCTCATAATCCGTTTAGTGATGCAGATACAGAAGAGTGGTGGAAAAAAATGCATGATCTGAATCTTCAGTAACAACTACAGTTACAACTTGGATAAGGACCAATGTGACCTGTTAGTTCTTGGGCATCAGCCAGGTAAAATAAACTGAAATTCAGTCTTGTTCACCAGCTAATTTTCCAGTCCCTCTTATTTCTAATACAACAGTCTTACCAAGCACCCTGATCTGTGGTGGTAAATTCTCATTGATTTTTTCTATTATGTCCTCAATCAAACGGAGCTTCAGTGAAACCACTTGACCAGCAGCAGAAACACCCTGAAGAAAGATAAAAATGTAACAATGTATCTGTTACAAAAAAAAAAACTTGACTAAATTTACAACATCCTACAAAATAAAAAAATAAAAAAAATAGCGTAGCTATCATCAATTAGGAGCAAAACAACACATTTCTTTAGTACCTAACTTTTTTTTTTTAGCAACAATATGGCAAATGAAGACAAATAACTTTTCTTTTTGGAAAATTTTTTCCCCCCATCAGTCTTGCAGTGCATATTTGAGGTGCATGAACACGTACCTTGTCTGTTCTGGCACATCTTTGGAAAGACATCTTCCTCATGTCATCACCGTGGTTTCCAGGAATGCAACCAGATTTAACTAGAGCAGTGACCAGATCATCTTCAATCGTTCTAAACTGGGAGTTTCCAGGATTTCTCTAAAAGAAAAAAAGCAGGTGGACAGATGGCATAATTAATAAAAGTTATCCATTAAAATACATTACAAAAAAGTTAAGAATGATAAACAAGTGCCAAGTAGTGAGGTTTATTATTATTATCAGATATTTTTAAGTGTGGTTGGACTCATCCACTTCTTATGAAGTTCACGGTTTTTGCAATATTGCTACATGTAGTAAAGGAAAATACCTGCATGCCATAGTATCCCTTTCCAGAATATGCCAAAAGAAGGACCACTTTCTTCTTTGGGAACCTCTTGTCATCTTCATTGTGCTCCCCTTCTGCTTTTATTCTCTTCGTGGCGCTCTCAGCTGAGTCCTCATTCACCTCATTTGGCCTTTTTAACAGCTTGGCTGTCTCTTGATCTCTGGCTTCTTCACTCATTGTGCACAATAACTTTAAACCTGTAAATATAGCACTGTACATTTGTGAAACCAGGAAACGAGATCACACCAGAAATAATAAATATGTAGATTTTGTTTTCTTGACCTACCGTTTGTCTCTAACAACTGTCTGTAGTTAACTAAGGCACTTAACAGTGGTCTGGTTTTAAACATGTCAAGCTAAAAAAACTCATCAGAGGTTCCTGCAGCAGCGTCGGCATGCAACCTGCTCCATCAGCTGAGAAAAAATATCGCGAGATACGTTCATTAAACAGCCGGTAATTGTAACTCTTCGTAAACTTCGACGAACAGAGTAAGCGTGCCAAAAAACTTAAATGTCCCGTATAAAATGCTGTATGCAACAATCAGAGATGTTCTTCTCAGTCACACATGGTGCTGCTAACTTTGACCTCAAAAATATCGCGAGATTCCGTGTTTTCCACGGTAAGCGGAAACACGTGATCTCCAAAGAAGGCGGAAATAGGTTGGCTCTACCTCCGCATGCAGAATTGAGCTCCACGACAAGGTTAGTTTTATTTCAACATGTGAGTTCCTGTTTGTATCTTAAGATTGCATGGAGAGAAACCTACTGGGTGCATTGTGTTGCAAGGTTTTCCCTCAGATTAATATCACCTTTGCTGTTTATTGAAATTAAAAGTAGTGTTAGCAATTTAAGCATAAAAGTTTATTTTAATCTTTTTTGTTTGAATTAAGCAATTGCATGCATCAGATGGACCGTCAACTAGATTAAATATTTCCTTCCTTTGTACGCAAAATTGAAAGCCACTTAAATCACCTACCTTTTATATTTGCTTTGTTCTCAGCCATTGATATTTATCTAGAACTGTAAGAATGCCATTTTGTCTTCATATACATTATATTGTTTTTCTGAAGCTGTTCTGCATCTCATTCAGTGACATGTTAAGAGCTGTTAATGAATGGAGTGAACCTTCTCCTGGGCTTTTCCACTTTGACTTAATATGTGTTAAATAAATGATAAAATTCTGTGTTTTTGAACATTTGATGTACGTCTGGAGAGCATAACATCAAAATAATGTGGATTTATCGCAGCTGATTTTACCATTGCAACATTTAGTAAAATGATCACAATTGCACTACCTTCTATGATTGCAACCCTGATTTGAGGTTAAATTTAAATACCTTTTGGATGTGGTAAGGACTATCCTTGCTATTTTTGTCCTAACATACAAAACCATAGACTTGAAAGAGGATGTACTTTCTTGTTAAAATGATTGTATATTAGCTTAGTCCAAAATGAGATTGAATGAAACTGTAAAAGTAGTTAAAATCTTTAACTGCTGTTTCCCTGCACTACTTTCAGATGCACGTCTCAATCTTTGATCTCAACTCAAAGATTCCATTGGAAGAATGCAACACATGCTGTAATAAACTGTTCCACTGCCCCATTTGTCCCAACTTTGACCCCACAGTGAAGGAAAGGATTGAGAAACACATGAACCACCACATTAGTCATGGTTTGCCTTACAAAGGTACGTTGGTGTGTGCCTGAATGTAAAGTGCTTTGTAAATGAATTCATGGGCCAGTTAACATTTTGTCATGTCACAACTTTAGTGTATTGTCCAAGTAATAAACTTGTAATGTGATCCTATCTTGTCTCCAATGGTTACCTGCCTGGATAGTGTGTCTACCTTCAACTCTGGTGAAGATATAGATAATGCTGTTCCTGTCTTTTTGCTCTTATTTTACATCTGGGCATCATTTGATAGTTATTTTGTTTGCCTTTTGGATATTGTTGTGTTATGAATCACTTGTCAAATAAATAGCTGTGACTACTTAATAGCAACACACACAAAGCACACTCCTGTTATTCACCCTAAAAGGTTTGATATTTTCCATACATTTATATTTATGGAAAATCCATACATTTATATTTATGGTGATTGTTTTTATCCAGACTGAGTAGGATTGGCGGATTCCCAGGCGCTTTGTGCAGAGGTTGCCAATGTTATCCAGGGTAAATCTGCAGACTTCCTAACTTCATGCAGCCTTCAGATTAACTCAAAAACATTGTGTAGATAGCTTCATGGGATTGGTTGCCATGCCCATGAAGCTGCACACTAACCTTGGATTACCAACTGCAAAGCAAAGGCCAAGGTGTAAAGCATGCAAACACTACACTCAAGAGCAGTTGATGTCAGTAAAATGAATTTGTGTGAATCAGTAAGTCACCCAATACTTTAGCAATATTGTGTATTTATATTATTTCTTATGCATTTTTGTTTTTTTCTTCTGCAGACAAAATTTTACTCCGATGCAGCCTTCATTGTAGGCCACAGGGACATTTCCACTGCCCCATCTGTTCTAGAACAGTCATGCGCCGTTTGGATATGAAGAGGCATTTACTGCTATGTGAGGGATTTATGGAAAAAGATCCAAGCCCAGAGCCATGTCTGCCACCCACCTCACTCCCTAATGACCATCTTATTAAGCTACTTTCTTCGCCGTCTGTGAAATCTCTCCTGCAAGTCATCCCCCCGTCTAAGAAGCCGCTCCTGCAAGGTGCGCCATCTTCTGTGGAGCCTCTCCTGCCTGATGCTGCACCCACTGTGAAGCCTTTTCTGCCAGACACGGCACCTGGTCCCGTTTCTGATCCGCAACCCTCTACATCTTCGAACGAACATTCCTATTCTCAAGCCTCTGGGCCTGATGTAACCACGGCTTATGGAAATGCAGTGAAATGCCCTCACTGTAATAATAATATTTACTTGCTTATGTTCAACAAACCTCCCACTTTTAACATAAGTAACTGAAAGTTGCTTGATGAAAGTTCATTAAATAGTACCGTAAAAATCAAAGGAGAGATTGCATGCCATGGGTTGGTCTGGAATTAGGCTTTATTCTGAGAGAAAACAGATTTATCTCTGAATGAACGATAAGCAGATGACCAGTGGTCATCCACTGAGAGGCAGGGTCTTTAGGTCAGGGTAGTCTTTACCCAACATACATTAATCATTGGAATTGTTAGTTTGTCTTATTTTGTTTGGTTCTTGTACATAAAAGGTAAAACACTGAAACATTTTTTTTTTTTACATATTTCTTAAATTGTTTTCAAGTTCAGCTGCAACCTGGACTATGTGTACAAATAAGATCTAAAAACACCACTATCAATGTTTCCACATGTCTTAAATAAAACCAAAAAGCTTAGAATAGTTAAGAATCCAATAATCTGTTATTGTGGGAATGATTGAAATGAATCATTAGTACATTATATTTAAAACAAACAAAAAAAACTTGTACAGATATTTTTCAGTAACATGTTGACAGATGAGGGTCAGTTGTTCTTATCTCCTAAAAGTCAGATTTATTAGGATCTTTTTTTATTTTTATGTTTTTAAGTTTTATCTTATAAGATTAAATATAATTTGTTTATTGAACTTGTTTGAAACATGCTTCTTATTTTATAAAAAAAAACAAGGATTTTATCAATTTTAAAAGTCTTTCTCTTTTAACTATTTATGGCAGATTAATAAAATAGCAATATGAATAAAAATAAAATCCTTACTTTCACCAGATAGTTTTTCAATGTTTGTCTGTGAAGGACAGAAAAAAACTGAAGCTGTAGTATTGCGTTTGACCACTTGAGGGCAGTAATATCGCATTAGTTTGAAATTCCTTCAACGTCATTCAAGGATGTAATTTATTTTTCATTCATATCCAATTGTCCTTGAAAAAGTCATACAATTTTTTTTAGTAAAAAAAAAATGTTACACCAAAAAATTATTCAGCTTAGAGAACACGAAAGACAAATAAAATACCAAACAGCACATGCATCTATAAGTCCGTTCGTACGTCGATCCGTAAGTCTGTCTGTATCTAAATTTCAAAGAAGCATGTTATGTTGTTTGTGTTATGGTATCCACTCATTTTATTGTGCTGTGACTCATGTCACTGTGGCATTTTGATAACTATTTGAGTCATATTTTGCTACCAAGAAAAATAAGCACTTCCCTTCCTGGGAAGTCTCTCTCAAGGACACCTTAACAAAAGTCCAAGTATTTTATGTAAACTAGCTCAATGTGGGATCCTGTCAGATAAATCACATTTTTCCTACTACCTTATAAGGTGCCAGAGTTGTCAGCTGGAATCACAAACATGTTGGGGTGAAAACAGGATGTGATGTGGGAACATCTAGTGGGAACCACTTAATGTGACATTGAGAATTCACCTGTTTAGCAATACATTTTTCACATTCTGTCATGCAACTATCACAGGATTGCTAAGTATCATGTCTTGCATATCTTGCCAATATAATCTACTTAGCCTTATAAACCCAAAGTTAAAGTTTGGAAGAAAATGAATGCCTACAAGGCAGAGAATGGAAATATGTAACTGACATTCTTGTGGTTCTTGTGGTGCAACCAAGGTGGAGCCAGTCTGATAAACTGACAAATCACACTGTTGGGTGCATCAAAAATTACCAAGAAGTAATTTCACGTGTGAACAGGAATTTTGGAAGAATTTCTTTGTGACACTAGTAATAGTCTAATTACGCCCACACACGGCATGGAGGAGTGGCGGTTCTTGAATGAATGGTATCTGGTTGAGCTCCTTTTCTGCCATCTCATCCCCAACTACTGAGCAGTCTCTGAAAATGTCAATACTTCAGATTTCTCTGATGGGTGTTGCAAAAGGTAGCACCCAGATGCTCTAGCTTAGGGTNTACAGGAATCTATCATGGTTGGACAATTTTTCAGTAGCATTAAATAATAAAGACTGCATGATGACACAGTTTCTACCACTGTTGTCTTTTCTAGGCCTAAATCTAGGGACATTTCCATGAACCCATAAGGGTAAAAAGATATGGAGAAGGGATAGCTGGTTGCTATACATAATGTAGCTCATATTTTCCCCAAAATTTAAAAGATTACTTTTCAAAACCTACCAGATTATCTGGAATATACTTTGTACTCCCTGAAATTTTCAAGGAATTTTCACTGGATAGATTCTTATAACCTATTTTCCTGAGACTTGTTACATAATTTCCTGGAATGAGGAAGTTGTGTTTCAGAACTTTCGTGCAACTTACCGTCCTGAAAATGGCTACTTTTCCAGATCTGTGTTTTACCATGTAGTACTACCATTTCTTTCTAGAATTTTTTAGAACTAAAAAGGAAATTTATGACACGCCAGTCAATCATCCATGTAAAAAACAAGCTATTTTAGGTTTTTTTTCTGTCAAAGCAACTCCAGCGTTACATCCTAAAGTTTAAAGGATGTTTTTTAACAGACGCAGAGGCACATCATTACACCAGCTAACACGTCCATTTGCAACTGTTGCACCCTTCTTCTCCAGCATTTACAGCTTGTGTACGTGTCACCAGTCTTATTTTTGAGTGTTGTTTTAAATGATAGTCTGTTTTTTAACACAGTTTTAAATACCATTCATTTTATTTAAGTACGGTACTTCTAAGTTGTGATGCAAAAGAATTAATAACACCAGCTGATGATTTAAAGTCGTGACAGTGTTTATAAACTGAGTTTTTAACACTATGAAAAGTGAAAAAAATAAAATAAAACTACATGACTGATGACACTGAAAAACAACAGGATGAGAAAGTCAGTTTGAACAATTACACTGCTTGTTCTTTCCTTTAGCATGAAAATTATTTTTTAACTTTTTTCTTCTGAGCTGATTGCTTAAAGTTGCCAAACCTCTGGCCCCAGTTTGGTGCAAAAACTTACCTTAATTTCCCACAAGCTGCTTTCTAAGGCATGACAAAGAGCTGGATCCACTTCCTCCATCACATACGGATCTTCAAGAAGCTCTGTCAACGTGAACAGGAACGACTACAATTAATAATTGAACCTTTGTTGTGTTTAAGAAGCACAAACAAAATTCTTATACATCGCTTTTAACAGTAATAATTTAACGTTAAGAGCAGACCCAAGCAGCCATAAAGACTAAATGTGACTCACCATCTTCTGAGCTGGGCTTGTGAATCAGAACTCTGCAGGATGGATGGCGCCGGATCAGGTTGTAGATGAAAGGCAGCACCATGAGAAGAGCTGTGGGCGGAGCTGTAAGGGCCAGACGAGCCAGGCGTTTGGCGAACGCAGCCACCAGGTAGACTGGCAAGTGACTGGAGACGAGCACAGACATTGCATACACTTAATAAAGTGTGAACTTTACATGTCGTGTTTTGTATGGGCCGAAACACACAAATGAAAAGCAGCAAAGACAGAATGGTGTTACCTGGAGCTGAGGAAAAGATTAGCCAGGTGAAAGAAGCGTGCCTTGTACTTCACATGGAAAACAGACGGCTCGAGAAGATTATACAACTTTTTGTAGAAATCAGGATAATCTCTGTAAGCAAAACGAGAAAACCAAATGAAAGAGTTTACATTTTAATGTGTCATTTAAAGATGAACTCAATTCGCTTTTCATTGCCATTTCTGCTACTACTCAGTGAAAGAAACTTATTTGTTTTTATACGATACTCACAGATTGTGTTGATGGATGAGGACAAATAAGCCATTTAGGGCCAGCAGACTGATCGCCCCACCTATTAGAACAGAACCACAATAGGTTTATGTTTTTCACAAACACAGTATATTCACTTACTCCATTTCAGTTTTAGTTTGTTAAACAAACCAAAAACGAGAACCTGCCGCAGAACATCTACCATTGCTTTGTTATAAACTTACCAACATCATAGGCAGCTGTCAAAAAGTCAATCATCAGAGTGGGTTTGCTCATGTGAGGCAAGATGGAGTCATGAAGGACCACTAAAATCTTTTTATACATGCTGTTGGGCAGCTATATACAGAAAGAGAGATTTCAAAACACAGTGAGATGAAGGAAGTAATCAATGAGGTCAAAATGTTAAATGTGTACTCTAAAGATTTACCTTATACTTAAGAAAGCCCAACCACATTCTCTCAAAGGCACGTTTGTGATCCTGAAGGTGAAACAGAGAATCACTCTGCTAAGTCGGTACACATTTAGGACAAGAGGAGGCAAGAGTTTAAATATTTCACTTACATGCAGCTTTGCAGCCTTCCAATCCTCATGCTTGGCTGGAAAAATAATTTCAGGTTAGCGATATCCAAAAGAATCTCAAAGAGCATTTTTCTTCTTCTAAATAGTGACTGGTTAGTAAAAACGATTCAAACAGACCAGCTGTTCGCTGCCAACTCTAACTTACTTTCCTGTTTGACCATAAAGTTGGTAAGCTCGGTCTCCTGGCTCGGCATGTTGATGTTCAACATGAGAGTGAACACGTTGGACTGATATACGGGCAAGACAGCCTAAGAAGAAAAAGAAAATTCAAATAAGATAAATCACAGTAAAGAAAATGTCAGTAATAAAAGATGCAACTTGAAGTTGACTGTTTCCCACCCCTTTGCTTTTGTTCATGACTGTGGCCACGTTGTCACGGATGAAGCTCATCACATAGTAACGTATGTCGTCCATCTCAAGGAACTCCTGGAACCTGGAGATCAGCAGGGAGTTGTCCAAGCTCTGAGACAGAATGTTGTGCACCACGGCCTGTCAGCAAAAGAAACCCAAAATGTCAAACGTGTCCTACACTCACAAGGATTTTCAACTTTTTATAATAGGATGGGAATTCATTGACATATGCAAAGGAAGGTGTGACATATTAATTAGGAATAACAGTACTGAAAAACTCTTACTTGGATCAGTTCTCTTGGGAAGCTGAAGTATTCACTCCAGTCCAGGTCTTCCAGAGGATGCAGTCCTTGTTCAGCAGCAAATTTCATCAGGCAGCACAGCGCACTCTCCTATATTCAGATATAATACATTGCTGCTTAAATTGCTGTGAAAAAGAACTTTCTGCCTTACAGATTTAATCAGTTTTTTTCTTTTTTGCTCATTCTGTCACATTTTAATATTTACTTTACTCAAAAACAAAATTATGACAGCCAAAAATAACTAAAGTAAGTCATATTCTGTGGTAAGCAGAAGGTGTGTGTTATGTTACATCTGGTGTAAATCTAACATGTCAACCAAAGACCATCATCAATGCTAACAGGAGTTCTGCTTTTAGAAAATAAATAAATCAAATTTGCTAAACCCCAAAGTTATCTCACCTTAACTTCATGCGTTTCATGGTGGAGATGCTCGAGCAGTATCTCCACACAGTTGTTGTAACGATGACGCATAAAAATCTTGTACTTCTCATCTGGGCTGTGCTCACCTGAGGTAGAATACGATAAAAAAGAAATTACACAACTTGAAGGCCCAATAACCTGAAGCTCGCCGTTTAGAACGGGGTGATAAATGAGACAGAGCTACACCCCACAGCTCATTTGTGAAGACTAAGCCCAAATGGAGATGCAAAAGCCAATCAAATCTAAAAATTTGTTTTGTCACATTTGACTAATCGTATCTAATCAACAAACACATAAGAGTTCACTCTTTGCATTTCCTTCTTATTGTTATAAACATTTTTGTTTTATTCTAAACTTTATATCTTAAAAATGTGACTAATCACATTAGTTCATAAAAAAAATAAACTGCACTACTGCAGTTCTGTATTAAATAAAATACAACAACCTTTGACTATCATCTACCAAGTCAAATCATCTCTTCCAAGCAGAAAACACCTCAACAAAACCTCTAACAATTCCTATTAAATACATTTAAAATATATATTTTCTTTATGGCTTTGTCTTTCTCTGGGATACAGTGGCCCATCTTACTCAGTCTTCAACATAATAAATCTCAGAGAACAAGGCATTCAAGTATGACCAATCCCTATAACAGGAGCAATAGCCAGAAAGTTCGAAACTACTGGAACATTGACAAACAATGCAAAAGCCTTTTGTATCCCATCATCACAAAGCATTTCTTAAGCACCAGTTTGACTTTATTGGAATAGTTTGCAGGTCAGTTGAGAATGAACTTTTCAGCTATAAACACTCTAGGTGCATCTGGAACACAAAAACATGATGACGTAGCAGATAAACTCCAGTATGGTGGAGAATCTGTGATGTTATGGGCCTGATCCATTCAGGGTGGAAAAAGAAAAAAAAACAAAACAAAAAAAAAACAGACCGTTTCCCAAATGGTCTTCAGAAGGTTTCAGAAACTCAATCCACAGGCTTCCAGAAGATCGTGATAATGTCATAACATTACAACGATTTATTTCATATCTTAGAGGTAACAGCTTCTACCATCTCAACTGTTTAATTGAAAACTTTAGATCATATCACTTACCCTTTATCGCCTCATCCTCACCAGGGAGCTTTCCAATAAATAGATCCTTTCTCTTCAAAAGTGTACAGAACAGCTTGCAGCAGGCATCAACAGCGCAGATAACGTCTTTCTCTTTTTCTGACTATGTACATTTAGGAAGCAAACGTGGACAAGCATGCAGGCATTAGCTCAACGAAACGTGTATGCGGTAGATGTCAATGTTTGTTGGGTGTTTCAATATTTTCTCACCTGAAGAAACTCGAGAACGTCAAAAACATCGTTGGCATGTTTTCTACTTTTAAGTATACGCTCAACTATACCTTCAAAGTCGATTTTGATCTTTTTTGCATTTGCTTTAGAACTCACGTTGCGCTTTTTGGCCGGCGCCATGTTTGTTGACTGTGTGGTGCGTTCGCGTACCCACCGGAGAATAGGACAAAGGGCTTACACAAAAACAGACGTGTATCACAGTTTGTGTCGCGAGGACTCGTCGTGACCTCAATGTAAATCGGGAAATATTGAATGCGAGGGAAAACCCTCATGATTTCCGGATATTATTAAATCATATGTTAGCTACATTTGCTGCAAGAAAAACTGGAAGTTGCCCAAAAATGTCGAAAACAATATGCGGACTGTTATAATTAGGGTTTTTAGTGCAACGCTCGCATACCTATTGTGCATTTTGGTGTGCAAGTGACTTAATTTGTCTATATGTGGCTCGTCAAATAAACAGCAAAATCGGTCAATTTGCACAACATAATTCCAGACCAAACTGCTCATCTAAATTAGACCGAGCTTGACAACTAATTCTGAAAAACTAAATTGCATGGTGTGTCACGGGAATGAAATTATTTACTAATGCTTTTATGGTTTTAATAAATATGTCCAAACTTTAAGAATTATTACATTCATTATTTATGCATATTATTGAACATTTTAAATTATTCTGGAAAGTATTAGTTATATAAAAAATGTTAAATGTCTACTTTTGATGCATTACAATTTGGTTTTTGATAATTATTGTAAATAATTGTAGGTGACCATTTTAACAACAAACTTACTACATAAACATAATCTGGAAATCTAGTAACTTGCTTTGCTGAATTAAAACGTGTCAACTGACTACCAGTAGATGGTGCTCTCTAAAAAAATAAAAATAAATAAAGATTAGAGAGTATCTGCTTCATCAATTTTAGTTCCATACAAAAAAAAAAAAAAGATATCTTAGGGATATTGACTCAAAGGACTAAATTACTTTATTTTTTACTGTTGATAAAAAATACAAGACACACAGTCAGAAATGTTGGAAATAAATCAGAACCAAAAAATAAAAGGTTTTTGATTTAGGGTAAAATTCACAAATTGAATCTAATCAGAATTAAGATTTTTAGAATGAGAATGGTACTCATTCTGTGTTTACCCAAAACAACTGATGCCTTAGACATTAATTGTTTGGGTAAACACAGAATGAGTACCGTTAATTAAGCATATATATTAATTTAAATGAAATAACCACCAAGAATTAAAAAGATGACATTAGATAATTGATAATTATTTTATTATGCCAGTTGTTAAACATAATTGTTCTTAATATTTAAAACAAAAAATCAGAGATAATACCAAAAATAAAAAATAAAAAAGGCGTCTCTCCACAGACGGTCTAATCGGAGCCGTTCCCTTCATCTGCATTCTCCTGTAGCGAAAAATGGGACAAACAATTAGCTACAATATAACAATGTATTTTTTCCCCCAATGCAATACATTTAATTATCAAATTAATAACTGATGCACCTGTTTTTGGTCCTTATTGTCTTGTGTTCCAGTAACTGTTGCTTCAAAATCATGGCTGGGAAGAGTGGCCATCCAGCTGACCATGGAGCCCTCCTCACATTCCGTCTTGACAATGGTAGGATATATGTGAGCCTCTTTGAAGGCCTTGATCGCCTCCTCCTCGCGATCCCACTCTAGCCGCTCATGCAGACCGTCCCCTCCGAAGCGCTTGTTGTACCGATCAAAGTGAACCCTCTCGAGTACCAGCCCGAGTCCCGGAGCTTTTGGGACGTCCACCTTCTCCTGACCCCAGCTTCGCTCCATCACCTCCTCCTTGGCGAAGCCTCTGATCACTGCGATCACCAGGCCGATCATCTTGCGAATCTGGTGCAGCATAAAGCTCTGGCCTCGCACGGTGATCACAGCGAACTCGTAGCTGTTGCGGACAAAAGGCTCTCCGCAGGACATCTCTGTGATGTAGCGGCGGGCGCTGGGGTCACTTGGAGCCTTCTGGGAGGTGAAGTTGTGGAAGTTATGGGTGCCTTTGTAGAGGGCAAAAAGTTGGTTCACCTTCTGAAGAGTCTCTGCTGCTAGACGAAATGCCGCTATGTTCTCGGTGTCATAGTCTTTAGGAGAAAAGGCTACAGTTGGGAGCATGTAGGCGTACGTACGGGCATCACAGTTATTTTTGGAATTAAATCCTTGGGTCACTCGCTTGAGCCCTGTTGCAGCAAAAAATGAATAAATACATCAGAAGCACATCCATGGATTCCAATCAAATGTATTAGAGGTGAATCAAGTTTTTCTAAACATTTGACCTGTCAATGCATATTTTAGCACGTTAATGACTATAAATAACAGTATTTGCATTTTCATTTTTCATTTTACAGCATATAATTGTAGTGATTAGCATAGCACTTTGCATGACAGCCCTCATTTGAGCAATGCATAAGGTTAAAGGTTGGGTTGACAGGCTCATAATCCGTTTAGTGATGCAGATACAGAAGAGTGGTGGAAAAAAATGCATGATCTGAATCTTCAGTAACAACTACAGTTACAACTTGGATAAGGACCAATGTGACCTGTTAGTTCTTGGGCATCAGCCAGGTAAAATAAACTGAAATTCAGTCTTGTTCACCAGCTAATTTTCCAGTCCCTCTTATTTCTAATACAACAGTCTTACCAAGCACCCTGATCTGTGGTGGTAAATTCTCATTGATTTTTTCTATTATGTCCTCAATCAAACGGAGCTTCAGTGAAACCACTTGACCAGCAGCAGAAACACCCTGAAGAAAGATAAAAATGTAACAATGTATCTGTTACAAAAAAAAAAACTTGACTAAATTTACAACATCCTACAAAATAAAAAAATAAAAAAAATAGCGTAGCTATCATCAATTAGGAGCAAAACAACACATTTCTTTAGTACCTAACTTTTTTTTTTTAGCAACAATATGGCAAATGAAGACAAATAACTTTTCTTTTTGGAAAATTTTTTCCCCCCATCAGTCTTGCAGTGCATATTTGAGGTGCATGAACACGTACCTTGTCTGTTCTGGCACATCTTTGGAAAGACATCTTCCTCATGTCATCACCGTGGTTTCCAGGAATGCAACCAGATTTAACTAGAGCAGTGACCAGATCATCTTCAATCGTTCTAAACTGGGAGTTTCCAGGATTTCTCTAAAAGAAAAAAAGCAGGTGGACAGATGGCATAATTAATAAAAGTTATCCATTAAAATACATTACAAAAAAGTTAAGAATGATAAACAAGTGCCAAGTAGTGAGGTTTATTATTATTATCAGATATTTTTAAGTGTGGTTGGACTCATCCACTTCTTATGAAGTTCACGGTTTTTGCAATATTGCTACATGTAGTAAAGGAAAATACCTGCATGCCATAGTATCCCTTTCCAGAATATGCCAAAAGAAGGACCACTTTCTTCTTTGGGAACCTCTTGTCATCTTCATTGTGCTCCCCTTCTGCTTTTATTCTCTTCGTGGCGCTCTCAGCTGAGTCCTCATTCACCTCATTTGGCCTTTTTAACAGCTTGGCTGTCTCTTGATCTCTGGCTTCTTCACTCATTGTGCACAATAACTTTAAACCTGTAAATATAGCACTGTACATTTGTGAAACCAGGAAACGAGATCACACCAGAAATAATAAATATGTAGATTTTGTTTTCTTGACCTACCGTTTGTCTCTAACAACTGTCTGTAGTTAACTAAGGCACTTAACAGTGGTCTGGTTTTAAACATGTCAAGCTAAAAAAACTCATCAGAGGTTCCTGCAGCAGCGTCGGCATGCAACCTGCTCCATCAGCTGAGAAAAAATATCGCGAGATACGTTCATTAAACAGCCGGTAATTGTAACTCTTCGTAAACTTCGACGAACAGAGTAAGCGTGCCAAAAAACTTAAATGTCCCGTATAAAATGCTGTATGCAACAATCAGAGATGTTCTTCTCAGTCACACATGGTGCTGCTAACTTTGACCTCAAAAATATCGCGAGATTCCGTGTTTTCCACGGTAAGCGGAAACACGTGATCTCCAAAGAAGGCGGAAATAGGTTGGCTCTACCTCCGCATGCAGAATTGAGCTCCACGACAAGGTTAGTTTTATTTCAACATGTGAGTTCCTGTTTGTATCTTAAGATTGCATGGAGAGAAACCTACTGGGTGCATTGTGTTGCAAGGTTTTCCCTCAGATTAATATCACCTTTGCTGTTTATTGAAATTAAAAGTAGTGTTAGCAATTTAAGCATAAAAGTTTATTTTAATCTTTTTTGTTTGAATTAAGCAATTGCATGCATCAGATGGACCGTCAACTAGATTAAATATTTCCTTCCTTTGTACGCAAAATTGAAAGCCACTTAAATCACCTACCTTTTATATTTGCTTTGTTCTCAGCCATTGATATTTATCTAGAACTGTAAGAATGCCATTTTGTCTTCATATACATTATATTGTTTTTCTGAAGCTGTTCTGCATCTCATTCAGTGACATGTTAAGAGCTGTTAATGAATGGAGTGAACCTTCTCCTGGGCTTTTCCACTTTGACTTAATATGTGTTAAATAAATGATAAAATTCTGTGTTTTTGAACATTTGATGTACGTCTGGAGAGCATAACATCAAAATAATGTGGATTTATCGCAGCTGATTTTACCATTGCAACATTTAGTAAAATGATCACAATTGCACTACCTTCTATGATTGCAACCCTGATTTGAGGTTAAATTTAAATACCTTTTGGATGTGGTAAGGACTATCCTTGCTATTTTTGTCCTAACATACAAAACCATAGACTTGAAAGAGGATGTACTTTCTTGTTAAAATGATTGTATATTAGCTTAGTCCAAAATGAGATTGAATGAAACTGTAAAAGTAGTTAAAATCTTTAACTGCTGTTTCCCTGCACTACTTTCAGATGCACGTCTCAATCTTTGATCTCAACTCAAAGATTCCATTGGAAGAATGCAACACATGCTGTAATAAACTGTTCCACTGCCCCATTTGTCCCAACTTTGACCCCACAGTGAAGGAAAGGATTGAGAAACACATGAACCACCACATTAGTCATGGTTTGCCTTACAAAGGTACGTTGGTGTGTGCCTGAATGTAAAGTGCTTTGTAAATGAATTCATGGGCCAGTTAACATTTTGTCATGTCACAACTTTAGTGTATTGTCCAAGTAATAAACTTGTAATGTGATCCTATCTTGTCTCCAATGGTTACCTGCCTGGATAGTGTGTCTACCTTCAACTCTGGTGAAGATATAGATAATGCTGTTCCTGTCTTTTTGCTCTTATTTTACATCTGGGCATCATTTGATAGTTATTTTGTTTGCCTTTTGGATATTGTTGTGTTATGAATCACTTGTCAAATAAATAGCTGTGACTACTTAATAGCAACACACACAAAGCACACTCCTGTTATTCACCCTAAAAGGTTTGATATTTTCCATACATTTATATTTATGGAAAATCCATACATTTATATTTATGGTGATTGTTTTTATCCAGACTGAGTAGGATTGGCGGATTCCCAGGCGCTTTGTGCAGAGGTTGCCAATGTTATCCAGGGTAAATCTGCAGACTTCCTAACTTCATGCAGCCTTCAGATTAACTCAAAAACATTGTGTAGATAGCTTCATGGGATTGGTTGCCATGCCCATGAAGCTGCACACTAACCTTGGATTACCAACTGCAAAGCAAAGGCCAAGGTGTAAAGCATGCAAACACTACACTCAAGAGCAGTTGATGTCAGTAAAATGAATTTGTGTGAATCAGTAAGTCACCCAATACTTTAGCAATATTGTGTATTTATATTATTTCTTATGCATTTTTGTTTTTTTCTTCTGCAGACAAAATTTTACTCCGATGCAGCCTTCATTGTAGGCCACAGGGACATTTCCACTGCCCCATCTGTTCTAGAACAGTCATGCGCCGTTTGGATATGAAGAGGCATTTACTGCTATGTGAGGGATTTATGGAAAAAGATCCAAGCCCAGAGCCATGTCTGCCACCCACCTCACTCCCTAATGACCATCTTATTAAGCTACTTTCTTCGCCGTCTGTGAAATCTCTCCTGCAAGTCATCCCCCCGTCTAAGAAGCCGCTCCTGCAAGGTGCGCCATCTTCTGTGGAGCCTCTCCTGCCTGATGCTGCACCCACTGTGAAGCCTTTTCTGCCAGACACGGCACCTGGTCCCGTTTCTGATCCGCAACCCTCTACATCTTCGAACGAACATTCCTATTCTCAAGCCTCTGGGCCTGATGTAACCACGGCTTATGGAAATGCAGTGAAATGCCCTCACTGTAATAATAATATTTACTTGCTTATGTTCAACAAACCTCCCACTTTTAACATAAGTAACTGAAAGTTGCTTGATGAAAGTTCATTAAATAGTACCGTAAAAATCAAAGGAGAGATTGCATGCCATGGGTTGGTCTGGAATTAGGCTTTATTCTGAGAGAAAACAGATTTATCTCTGAATGAACGATAAGCAGATGACCAGTGGTCATCCACTGAGAGGCAGGGTCTTTAGGTCAGGGTAGTCTTTACCCAACATACATTAATCATTGGAATTGTTAGTTTGTCTTATTTTGTTTGGTTCTTGTACATAAAAGGTAAAACACTGAAACATTTTTTTTTTTTACATATTTCTTAAATTGTTTTCAAGTTCAGCTGCAACCTGGACTATGTGTACAAATAAGATCTAAAAACACCACTATCAATGTTTCCACATGTCTTAAATAAAACCAAAAAGCTTAGAATAGTTAAGAATCCAATAATCTGTTATTGTGGGAATGATTGAAATGAATCATTAGTACATTGTATTTAAAACAAACAAAAAAAACTTGTACAGATATTTTTCAGTAACATGTTGACAGATGAGGGTCAGTTGTTCTTATCTCCTAAAAGTCAGATTTATTAGGATCTTTTTGTATTTTTATGTTTTTAAGTTTTATCTTATAAGATTAAATATAATTTGTTTATTGAACTTGTTTGAAACATGCTTCTTATTTTATAAAAAAAAACAAGGATTTTATCAATTTTAAAAGTCTTTCTCTTTTAACTATTTATGGCAGATTAATAAAATAGCAATATAAATGAAAATAAAATCCTTACTTTCACCAGATAGTTTTTCAATGTTTGTCTGTGAAGGACAGAAAAAAACTGAAGCTGTAGTATTGCGTTTGACCACTTGAGGGCAGTAATATCGCATTAGTTTGAAATTCCTTCAACGTCATTCAAGGATGTAATTTATTTTTCATTCATATCCAATTGTCCTTGAAAAAGTCATACAATTTTTTTTAGTAAAAAAAAAATGTTACACCAAAAAATTATTCAGCTTAGAGAACACGAAAGACAAATAAAATACCAAACAGCACATGCATCTATAAGTCCGTTCGTACGTCGATCCGTAAGTCTGTCTGTATCTAAATTTCAAAGAAGCATGTTATGTTGTTTGTGTTATGGTATCCACTCATTTTATTGTGCTGTGACTCATGTCACTGTGGCATTTTGATAACTATTTGAGTCATATTTTGCTACCAAGAAAAATAAGCACTTCCCTTCCTGGGAAGTCTCTCTCAAGGACACCTTAACAAAAGTCCAAGTATTTTATGTAAACTAGCTCAATGTGGGATCCTGTCAGATAAATCACATTTTTCCTACTACCTTATAAGGTGCCAGAGTTGTCAGCTGGAATCACAAACATGTTGGGGTGAAAACAGGATGTGATGTGGAACATCTAGTGGGAACCACTTAATGTGACATTGAGAATTCACCTGTTTAGCAATACATTTTTCACATTCTGTCATGCAACTATCACAGGATTGCTAAGTATCATGTCTTGCATATCTTGCCAATATAATCTACTTAGCCTTATAAACCCAAAGTTAAAGTTTGGAAGAAAATGAATGCCTACAAGGCAGAGAATGGAAATATGTAACTGACATTCTTGTGGTTCTTGTGGTGCAACCAAGGTGGAGCCAGTCTGATAAACTGACAAATCACACTGTTGGGTGCATCAAAAATTACCAAGAAGTAATTTCACGTGTGAACAGGAATTTTGGAAGAATTTCTTTGTGACACTAGTAATAGTCTAATTACGCCCACACACGGCATGGAGGAGTGGCGGTTCTTGAATGAATGGTATCTGGTTGAGCTCCTTTTCTGCCATCTCATCCCCAACTACTGAGCAGTCTCTGAAAATGTCAATACTTCAGATTTCTCTGATGGGTGTTGCAAAAGGTAGCACCCAGATGCTCTAGCTTAGGGTCTTCAAATCCAGGCATCAAGTCCTGAAACTTTTAGATGTTATTTGACACACCTGAGTCAAATAATTAAGTAATTTGCAGGACTTTGTAGAACGTAACTGCATATTTATTAGGTAATTCAGCCCCATAAGTACTTTTACTTATAGAAAGTAAAAGTCGATTGGTTCTTTACAACCAAGATATGTAGTCTTTGGCCAACATGTTGAACCTTATATCAGGAGGGGAAAATGCCAGATGTCATCAGAAGAACAATTCACCAAAGTATTACAATAACAGTTCAGAAAGACTACCTGATTCAAGGAATCTCAATTTCAACTACAACAGTCAAATAGCAGAGTCAGTTTTTGGCATAGACTTAAATGGAAGAGGTCAAATTCAGAGTCTGAAGCACCAACCAATGTGCCCAATATATGATTAAATGCAAAATGTTACCCTATTGCAACAAAATTTAAACAGTTTTTTGAAGATTTTACATCATGAATCAGCTCACGTATTATGCCATCTGTTGAAGGAAAGAACAATATTTTTTATTGTTTTATTTATAGTTGGTTATTTGGGGATAAAAAAACCAATATTAATTTGGATTTGTTTGTTTTAGTTCATTATTTTTTAATATTTTTAAAAAAAATTATTTAAAATTCTCAAGCATAAAAACTCATTGAATCAACTCACAAAATCATTTCAGGCAGAAGAGATGTCGAAGAGTTATTTCAACATCCCACTGCACTTTATTGGGTCAAAAAGTGCAGCAAAAACCTTGTTAAACTATAATGGTGAATAAGTTGTATGAACCATCAGACAGACGTTCTGTACCCAAGCAGGTTATTGATGAATTCTATTATTTAGTTATCTGTAAAACTGAGCTGCACAAACTTGTTTTTCCTTATCATTATGGACAAGTAGCAGTATCTATTTATCTAAGTGTCTGGAAGGAAATTTGTCTTTCAGATAGACAACAGGTACTGCAGGATGAAACTTGAGACTGACAGCGTGTCTGGAGCTTCTTTCGGAAATCTGATGAGAAGTGATAAAAAGACTTGTCTCTCTCAGGCTTCCCCAGAGAGTAGATTTATTTAATTTCAAAAACAACTCGCAGGATTTATTTGATGGATAAAGGCTTTTTGACACCGCAATAAGAAGATAAAAAGTGAAAGATAGGAACCATTTTATTATATCACTAATTTGAATTTCCAGTCAGAGACTGGACATTTTCATAGGCAGAACCAAAAAGGGTGAGAACTAGGTAACAAACTTTGCTACCTCATCCTTTTTTTGTGGGAACTGACAAATTTAATTTAAGAAGCCCATTCACATGTTCATTCACATTCAGCAGGTGCATTTATTCAAAGGGACTTACAAAGTAGTGTTACTGCTGTAATGGAAATCCGTTAAACTTTTACATTTGAAGTGGTGAATTTTCAAATCAAATCAGACACCTTCAAACTGATGAGGGGCCGTGCTGTCTTCAGAGCTGCAGCTGATTGTTGGGGCAAGATCTTATTTTATAAAAATTTGTTAAGATTGCCTGAAGAATTGCAATCCAGTTACCATGAAGGTCATGGTTAAGTAAAAAAAGACAACCAAAAAAATACAACAGCATTTTAGACAGTCATTTTAGGACAATGTTGCTTTGCAGAAACATTTGATAGAAACACAAATACAAGAAAAGCAATCAGTGTACATATTTAGCGTATTGTAGCCACAAAATAAGACTCTTACCAAGTACTTTTGGTAAAAAAAAAAATCTCCCCCAAAAAACAAAACTAATTTAGTAAATGAATATAGTGGGACAAACATCTTTATTTTCTTATTAAGAATCTACTAAAGATATGAATGTGAATTTCTTTTTGTTGTTTGTCTCAGTGTCTTGGCTTAGCAATGACCCAGCAAATTGCATAGTGTGTAATCTGACTCTCACCTTATAAAAGTTGGGTAAAGTCCATCTCCCTCAACTACAAAAGCTGATCCTGAAAATAAACGGATTTCAGTAATAAAATTCAGTCATACACTAATTATTTTATGCACACTATAGTGTTAAATATAAATTTTATGATAGTCTGACGATAGTCTGACATATATATATATATATATATATATATATATATATATATATATATATATATATATCAACAAAGAAATAAATTTAGCAAATTTAATAGATTAAATATGAAATACTCCCATCTATTATTTGCATACATTAGGATGTCATAGCAGTGTCAATTCAAAGTGAGCAATTTATCAAATAATTAGATACTATTATAAACTGGTAATAAATAAACAAGCATAAGCCCTCTAAATAATTTATCTAACATTAATTTCATATTTACCTTTGTATTCGTTAAATGATAGTGTATCAGTTAAACAACCTAGTCCGTATTTTAGATATTGTTAAAATTAACAGTGTTTTGTCTTAAAAAAAATCAGATCATGAACGCTATCTGAGCTGTACACGGCTATGACGCAAGATACAGCCCAACGAACAGCAATCGCATCGTGGACAGAGAAAGTAGGACGTCCGGTTTGTTCAACCAATGAGCAGATTCCACATGCGGACACTGAACTCCGCATTCGACGAAGAAACGCGATTGGTGCCGATCACAACCCTGGTGATTCCGCAACACACAGTCTGGTAGCGGGCGAGAGCAGCCGAGCCGCAACTCAAACACATGGTTAAATTATCCATTTAGAAAGACTGTTTTAGGATTTACCGACTTTAAAACGAGTGGACGAGAGTGATAGTCTTCAACTGGTCTGGTGCTGATATGGATTCTTGTTAAACGGTCTCACCAAAAAGCTAGCGGAGCACAGCCGGCGATTTCAAGCTGAGGCAACGTAGCTTTAGCTTGTTAGCTTCTGGTTAGCAAAGCGAGCCACTAATTCGTTCGCTCTCGGCGTACACCTGCGTCCCACGCTGTCCTGTGTACAACTACCTGACAGCTTACGCTCCTGACTGTGGACTTTGGCTCCAGTATTTCTCTCCGTACTCGTTTTTCTTTTAAACGCGTGTGGGAACACCGGGTGGAGGAACAGGACCGAGTCCGGTTAAAGGTTAGGAGCAGCGGGAACAAGCTGTGTCCTCGAGTGGCCGTTCACCATGGACAACGCACACACGAAGACGGTGGAGGAAGTTTTCAACTTTTTCAACGTAAATGAGAGCACAGGTCTGAGTTTAGAGGAGGTAAAGAAACAACGGGAGCGATTTGGACCTAACGGTAAGGAGCTAAGCGTAATGTGTTTATTGTAAAACAAGAACAGGCTAATTACCCGGCTCATGTGTGGGCCATAATGTAATGACAAGCCAAAGAAAAGGGAAGCTTGTTGATGTCACAGTGTGATGTTGAAATATTGTGAAACATCACATACGTTAATGTATTGGCAATACATTGATTTGCTGATATTAATGTGGAGTGCTACCAACACACTCAATACCCCGCAACAAGTAATCACATTTAGCTAATTGCCTTTCCATCTCTCTCCCTTGCGGCGTCGATGGGATGGTTGTTCTGCAGAATTACCAGCAGAAGAGGGTAAGAAGACAATTTGAAGATCTACACTAAATTTTCTATCTTTCAGATCGTTTTAAAGAAATCCTTAATTCACGAATCTTCATTCTTGCTAGGCAAATCCCTTTGGGAGCTGGTGATTGAACAGTTTGAAGATCTGCTTGTGAGGATCCTTTTACTTGCTGCCTGTATATCCTTTGTAAGTATACCACAATTTGATGTTCAGTTATCTTACCCGGGTTATAGTTCTTTGAACCTGTGTTCTGAGAACTATAGTTGGATCGGTTAATGTAAACAAAAGCAGTTTATCCAGGATTTCATGTGTGAAATCAAAGCTGCTGGTCAGTATGCTTCATTGACATTTACTACCCACACAATAACAGTTTGCACACGTAAAGCAACCATTTTGTACTCGGATTGTATGTATTAATGCATTTAGTTATTTTCTAAACAGTTTTCCTTATACCTGATATTCATTGGTAGTGATTCTGATTCGGTCTAGTTGTTGACTTTTATGGAATATGAGTGATTACAACCCTTGATGAGATCAAATAACTGATAATCCTCCTTCTTGAAAATATTAAGTAAACATAAACATAGCTATATGTCCTTTCAGCAACCTGAGTACATAATAGTACATTTAAGTTGCTAGTTGACATAAAGGGAATGAAATGACTCCCTGGTGGGTGCTAATTGATATGTTGGCATGACATGTTTTTGCAAACTGTTTTTTTTTTCCCCTTCTTTGTTTTTTACCCAATCAAGTGTCGTAAGAAACACACTTGTTGTATTTATAGTGCAGCTGGTGTTTTACAAGCAAACTTGTAAAACATTACCTGATCGAATACTTCAGAAATCAGGGCAACAGGTTAGTTTGCTCAGTTTGCTGCGTGACCATTTCATGCTCACCTATTCCCGATTTGTGCCTGTAAAAATTATTCTGTGCCTATTGACTTCAATCATCACCTAATAGTTTCTCTGTCATTTATTAGATGTTGGATGTTTAGTTTCTTGGTCATTCGGATTGTTATAAAAATAATTAATTGACTAATATTGGCTTGTTTTACCTTGCTAAACAACTGACTGTCAGTAGGATATATATTATTCAATCCTAATTAATACTGGAACAGTATAAAAGCTGTAAATATATAGCATTTAACATTCTAACCTTAATAATCAGCAGAGTTTTCAGCAGTAGGAATAATTTTTCTAACATTTTTGCTAATACCATGAGTGTTTTTTAACCATATTATGATAAACATGTCTTTGAGCAATCTTCTGCTTGATGGCGGTCTTCACTAAAACATAGATTTACTAACATACTACAGTAATTGACTTTAAAACGATGGTTTTTGAAACGGGTACACGTCACCTCTAAGGGACGGTATGAAATTGCAAAAAAACGCTGAAGTAGCTTTACTACCAATGCAAAGGTTGGCCTTTCTCACACTTTCAAGCCATTATCAGTTTATCAGTAAAGAAACATTTTCTTACTCATCTATCTGTGGCATCTGAGAAAAGGAAACTGGTTTATATTACAACATGAGCATATTCATATCCTCAAAACATGAGGATATGAATATGCTCATGTTTTGAGGATTTCATTTCTTTTTTCATTCAAAGAAATGNTCCAGACTCTTCTCTGGTGACACAAAATGACAGGAAAGCAGCCGTGATAATATAGAAGTGGATGTATCCACTTTAGCATCCTTCAGTACTGATTATATCTTTCCAGTAAGCAGCAGGTTATGTCCTTGGATGTCGGAGAATGAAACAAACTGATTCCTGAAAGGTCAGTTTAGTTTATGATTTTAATGTCTGATGTGCAGAATAAGAACTTCACATTACTGATATGTGATAAAACTTCACATATCAGTTTTATCATATTGTATTTACATGAGAATGTGTTGTGTAAATACAGACGTGAAGCCAACACATGTTTTTAATCTGCTGTAAGCCTTTTTATCCAGAGAGTGAGTTCCAGCTTGTTTCGGCTGGTGTTTAAATCCCATCACAAGGATGCATCATAGGAGAGGTTTACAGCAGTAGGATAACCGATGGCGTTTCAACCAAGTGAAACAAGTGGTTTTCTTTCAACCAGCTAACTGGCAGTGTGCAGCAACAGTTGGTGGCAATGCTTTTTACTGCTTTCTCTGGATTATCTTTAACAGGAATCCAGAGAAAGTAGATTCCTTTCAGACTAGTAAAGGGCCCAAGCCTGTTTTCATCATTAGTTAATCACGTCACTTAATGCAACGTTGTAGTGTCAACAGGTGTAATGGATCGTGTTTGTGTTTCTGAGTGAGTGAGTGACACTTCCCAGCGTAGTTCCTGTTGAACTCAGTGATGCATTTATTTCCCTTCAGCCATTTTCAACTCTAGGAATTGGCTGTTGGCTCTATGGCTTAAAACATCATCACTCATTAAGGCATAGAACAATCTTTGATTTCAAAGTCTATGAGTTGTGAGCTGTATTTTTGTTTGCTTTTAGTCATCTCACATCTGCAGAGTCGGTTTCTTAACACGACGGTACATAACGATAGTTAAATTATGTACAAATGTTCATATTTCAGCTCTGTAGAAGAAACTGGCAAACAAAATGTATAAAATGATACAAATAGAAACGGGATTTTAAGCAGGAAAGTTTAAATAGGCTACAGTAGGAAAAGACTCAGGCACTTGACATCTTATTTGACACATTCTGCTCCTGGCACAGATTCTAAAAGAGGAGATAGTAGTTCCTGCTCTTTTTCTCACACACTTGGCCCAGTTTGTAATATTGGCAAGAGCAGAAGCTGCTTGATCTTCATTTACATGTTGCCCTCCTCTAATATCTTGCAGATATTAATGGAAGTTAAAAGACAAGGTTTTGCTTGTATGGCAATGAAAGATGATTAGTGACATAGTGGACTCTCCTTGCTTCTTTATTTTTTAACATCTGGCTTCAACTTTCCCCTAAATAAACTGCATTTGTGTTATCAATAATTGACAAAAATGGTTTAAAATCAATGAGATGGGTAATCATTTAAGCAGAAAAATGGGGTAACTTTACAACTGAGTTTTCTGTGAAAGATGTTACATTTTGATTAACATGGAAGCATAGTTTTCTTTCTGCTACAATATAGTCATTCTCTTATGTATGAAGAAATGTACATGACACTTTCAAATGTTAGTTTTGGATTTTATCTAAAACGAGTTTAAGACAAACAAGGCTCTTGTCCATCAAAACGCATCAATAGTCATTGACAGTGGTTGAGACACTGCTGTCTCCTCATGTTGTCAACATTGAACTCACCATGGAGTCAACTTCCAACGGCTGACCCAGCGTACAATCTATGCAGGATTATGTAACTTCTGTGTTGGACACAAAATCTATAAAAGAAATTCAGTGATGTCAAGTTATAAACAAATCCATATTCCTAGAAGCCCTGCTAACTTGTTCTATAGTCAGTTTTGAAATCAGTGGTATTTTGTTTTCCCACCAGATATGTTTAGAAAAACATATCCCAACTTCAACCACATCTGATTGTACAGTAGCCTCAAAAGCAGTTGGATTAATTTAATGTAGGGTGAAATAAAAAAAAAAAATCTAAATTTTCTTTTTCACAAATATATTGCTTTAGATGATAAAAGATGGGGTCCTGAAGAAAGAAATTGTTATATTGTCAATATAATCGAAATTTCTTCCTATTTGCATGTCGCCATATAACCTCAATTTATTGCTTAGTGCTGCATTTTAATGTAAAGCACATATTTGTTGTTGCCATCCTGCAGGCTGTAATGGTGCAGATTATGCTAATGTCTCAGGCCACAATGTTCAGGGCTCCCGTGGTCTCTCGTTTAAACTCTTTTACTCTGCATTTCATTTCTGATCCATTCTTTCCTTTTCACATGCAGGTTCTGGCCTGGTTTGAAGAGGGAGAAGAAACAGTCACAGCCTTTGTGGAGCCTTTTGTTATCTTGCTTATTCTCATAGCAAACGCCATCGTAGGAGTCTGGCAGGTAAACGCACATTACATCCTTATTTCTGATGCGCCCAGTCCTAATTTTGTTTCATACTTATTACAATTGTATATGAATACTCATACTGTTACAAATTGACTTAGTTGGGTTTTTGGTCATCTAAAAGTGGGAAGCTGAAGTAAGCTTTATTGTAAAAATTCACCAAAATATTTTGATACAGATTTGGTATTGGTAATGGTTTTTTATGTGTATTATAACTGAAGAAAAAATAGCTATTATAAAACAGCCAAGTCTTTTAGTAATTACCATACATATTTTTTAGCTAACAAGCTAATTAAAGATTAGCCATTGTGAAACTGCTGCATTAATAAAGATCCCTGTGGAAAAACTCAAGAGCCAGCAGGATAATCCAAATAGTTCAAGTAAAATTGTATTCTGGATCAAAGACGAAGCCTGGTGCGCCAGTGGATTCCTCCAACTTTGCCTTGTGAAGTTAATTTTAGTCTTCGCTTATTAACGAAGAGCACTTTATGTATGTTAATTTATGTTTAAGCGGTAAGCTGTATTTACCCGTTTAAAATAACCTGGGCAACCTGGGACCTTGCCTGGTATAAATACTGGAAAGAGGCAGGCAAAAAAAAGATTTGGATATTTATACTGGAAAGGTTAAACAAATAGCACTTTGATGTAAATGTGTGATTAACCAAAAATGAAAACAACAAAATGTCACCTTGTCACCACTTGCATTGTTCTATCAAAGATTATTGTTTCAATCTTCCTTCCTTGTTTGCAGATTTTCTGTTTTGAATGTTTGTAAAGTGCTACTCTGAACAATTCTAGTACTTGGCAGAGAAGTGTCATTTCTGACTGATCTTGTACTTGGCTTTAGTCTTGTGTGATGTCTTTCTACCTTTTATTAAATATAAATCATTTGTACCCTTAAGGAGCGAAATGCAGAAAATGCCATTGAAGCTTTGAAGGAATATGAGCCAGAGATGGGGAAGGTGTATCGCCAGGACAGGAAAAGCGTCCAGAGAATCAAAGCCAGGGACATTGTGCCTGGCGACATCGTAGAAGTTGCTGGTAAGATTAAAATTGTACCTGTAAATTAACAAGTTTCTAGTGTTGAGGTTTTTCAAAGTGTGAAACAGTTGCAGATTCAAAAGTGTCAACATTTTAGGCCACGTTGTTTTTATGGTTTTAGGTCTTTCTAAGCAATGGAGTAGATTTTTTTTTTTTCCAGCTTAATGAATGAAGCATAAAGTAACACAATGTTGCCCCTCCCCCATCTGTTGTTGTGCACTGCTGGTCAGTTGGATGAAATGAAGGTCTTAAACTGCTCTGTAGTTTATTTTGGCGGTGTGGAGTTATTTACAGACATGAATAATTAGTCATAGTGTGGAAACTAATGGAGTGCCTCCCACCGCTCTTATTAAGGCAATGCTGTTTTAAAACCAGTTGTCAAGCAATGTAGTTTCTCTATTATACAACTGACTGTAGGCAAGTTGTCCTAGCAGATAGCCTGAGTGATTATCCAAATAATATCAGATTGTTAAACTTAATCTGAGAAGAGCTGAAGAGCAAAAAATGTTACCACTGCACAATATCCACTTAATCTGCTACCAAATTTAGCATACTTTTATTCTAAATTTAGGTCTATGTCTGAAAAGCAAAATATTAATAGTAAACTGCGGATTTTTTCTCAATTTATAATATAATTAGTATCTTATTCTGGCCAATGCCGAGAACGTGTAAATGGCTGTGATTTAGCACACTGCTCTTCTTGGTGACCTTACAGTGTTCCAAATTCTTTCCAAAGTTTTTATGCTTATACACATAGTGAGTGAGCTGTGGACTTATCTCACTCGTTCCTCTGATGCTTTTTAGGATAATGATTATTCAGTACATGTAAAGAACTACAAGAGCAAAGGCTCACTCTGTTCCTGACCATTTCTTGGCTAACCTCAACTCGAACTGGGCCGCAAATGTTTATGGCTTTTGCGTCACTACTCCCCTTTCTCTGGTTTTCCAATTTTTCTGTTTGGTTGTTGAGGTCTTCTTTAACCAAGAAGCTTTTAATCTTAGACTGACTTTTTTTTAAAAATCAAACTGCCTTTAATTGTTTTTCTTTCCATGAAAATAGATATTTCCTGACTTTAATTTTTAATTTGCTCTGCTTAAAATAATGTTTTCATTACGGTCTGACTAACTTTGAACTGTTTGGCCTCCTTCCAGTTTCTTAAAGCTGAGTACTCCAAGTGGTTGGTCCTGTTGTTTTTAGGTTTAACAGGTTGTAAGTGCACCGCTGCCTGTAAGCACATCAGTGTGCTCTTCAGTAAGCAGTAACTGTAATAACAATTTCCCGGCATTATTATGTAACCCTTCAGCAACTAATAGATGCATATTTTCTTTTCTGAGTCAGTAAACATTCCTCTTCTGCTTAACCTTTTGAAGCCTAATAAAACATTTTTGCATTATGATGCTAATCTCTCAATCATGTAAAGACGGAGATGTAATCTGATTATATGTAAACGTTATTAAATGTTTGCTTGGGTCCTGATGTAAACCTCTGCTGCTAAGTGGAGAAGAGAGCTGACTGCAGTGTTTGTCAAATTCTTCTACAGTAATTGGTGAAATTCACACAGACAGAGTATGTCAACATTGCATGGACAAATAGCTGATTGAAATTCTGCTGGTATCAGCTTAGACGATCGACGGAATCCACTTTGATTCACTCTGTTGGGAATTAAGTTTAAATTTTCAATTTGTACTCGAGCCAAAAATGGATACCTGAATTTGTATTATCACAAATTCAGGTATCTCTACTGTAGTGACCATGTGAGTTATTTTCCACAGGTATGTGTCTTGGCTTTTTTTCCCCCACTTTATTTGTGCAATAGGTTTTTTGCCACTAAACAAAAAATCAGCACTGTAGTATCAGCAGTGCCTAATTCCAAGAACAAATCCAGAAAATGTTTCAGAAAGACAAGAAATAATAATAAAGTGCTATTTGTTCTTTTTTGCCTAGACATTTTTTTAATGGTGTCAGATTTTGTGCCTTCACCTTTTTCAACGTTTTGTATCTCAGCCCTTTTCTAAAATGGATCAAGTGTATTTTTTGTTTCCATCAAAACTCTAAACACAGCAACCCCTAATGAGAAAAATGCTTTCTTTTATTTCAGCAAACATATAAAAAAATACAAAACTAAGGCATCATATGTCTTGAGCTTTTGCTCAAGGCTTTGTTAATGTCCTGTTGGTTGGAATTACAGCCTCAAGTCGTCTGATTATGATGCTACAAGCTCAGTATACCTGTCTTCGGGACAGGTGTACTGAGCTTAGCAGAACCTCTTAAGTTTCATCAGGTTGGATGGGGAAATATTGGTTTTTGTTCATTTTCAGTTCTTTCCAGACAAGCGAAATGCAGTTTCAAGTCTGGGCTTGAAACTGCCCAGACTTGGGCAGTTTTAAGCCCAAACTTGAAACTGGACCTTCCCAGAGTTGTCCTGAAGCCACTCCTCTGTTCTTCTGAAAGATGAATCGTCTCTCCAGTCAAGAATGCTTTGGAGTATGTTTTCATCCAGGAGGTCTCAGCACATTGCTTGATTCATCTTTCCCTCTATTTTATCTAGAGCCAGAAATGTGCTTTCCTAAGGGGGAAAGTCAGTTTACCAAAGGTGGACTGAATTATGTTGTAAAAATATCTCAAAAATGGTTAGTAGAAGCAGCATATGCCTGAGCGCAACTGTGAGCTTCATAAGAAAACACTGTAAATACTTAAATCCATATTATTTCTTTATTTTTAGTGTTTTTAAATATTTATGGGAAAAATTGTTAATGTGTTGCTGTGTGTTGAGGATGCTTAATGAATGCACCGTGTTTAGAAATGACGATAGTTGACATTTATGAATCTATCTGTGCTATGTGGTTATAAATGTAGCACAAAGTTGCAGACCTTCTAGAGCATTTAGATTTTTTTTTTCAATGTTGCATCATTCAGAACAGAAAAATGATGAACTAATGATAAACTGATGTTTTGTTGCATGATGGTGCGTTTTTCCAGATATATATAAAAAAAAAAACCTTCTTTGTTAGTAAATATGTTCTACCCAGAACTCAAGTTGCAATGCTGTAATTGTAATTTGTTAAAAAGGTCATTATTGCCCTTTACTTTGTGCATTGACAAACTGCAAAGTGTGGATGTCAGCAGGAAGATTTGTTTATATCAATCAGTATAATCATACTATGCATTTTAATGGATAGTATGACTATACTATGCATTATAGTTTAATTATACTATAATTATAGTATAATTATGCATTATAGTATAACTATACTAATGCATGTATGCAGTGTAAGTGAACCGTGTATGCATACATGCTGGTGGCCTCAGCATGTATGCATACACACACTCCTGGTGCATGCACACCGGGAGTGTGTGTATGCAAGGTGTGGATGTATCAGTGATGTAACAGATTATCGGAGGCCACCAATGTTGAGGTTTTACTGCCAGAGACTTTCTGTAAAGAGCATGTCCCCAGATGCCTCCTAGCTTATTTTTTTCCCACCAGCGGTTGTTTACTTTGTATCCTTGAGGAAATAGTTGTTTGCACAGCCTGAATCCAAACAACAGAGACAAGAGGACCTGGATTAAAATTGATTTAACCAGATTAGCAAGATCAGTACCAAACTTTACGGCCTTTTGTATGACGTAACCTCTTGTCTAGCTTAATTTTTTAATGCTTTAGATTCACAATTTCAATGATGATTCTCATTTGTTTTTATCTGATATGGGATCTCTCTGTGATCGTCACTGTTTAATATGCTTGCAGGCACCTCAAATGGTTTTTCTTTCTTTTTTTTATCAAAATAGAATCACTGTTGCTGCTCTCTGCCTAATATATTATTGCAGCAGAAATACAATATTAAATCTGTGGATTGGTATTATTTGTTGGCAGAAATAACTTCTGCAGGGAAAAACTGCCTTTGCCTTTGTTTCAGTTCTATTTTCTGTCTTATTATAGCCACACTTTTGTGTGCCAGACAGGATGTAATGTGGAGAAACGACATTTGTTGTTGTTTTTAATAGGTTGGGCTCCATTAAGTTGCTCTGAGTTTGAAAAGGTCATCAAGGTTTTTTTGCTGCCTGTTTTCCATGACATTTAAATCCTTCGTTAAGAAAAAGATGATCACAATATGCATTTTCACATGGTGTTTGCAAACTACATCATGAAAGGCTCAGGGAGCAGGATAGGTTTTAGTCTAGGTAATGTATGCACCTCCTTAAGCTGTCTGATTTTCACTGCTGAACTGTATTGAAACCAAAATATAAAAACCAATTTTGTTTTGAGTTAATGTTCAAATTTTAATTCTAAAACTGTGCAGATTTTGGAGTTTTCCAAATGTGTGTGTGTATAGAACGAAAACAGTTTTTATTTCACCCACTTCTCCATCCATCCCTGTTCTAGTATGCATCTAACTATTCCTTCAACTATTTTTGCCTATACTTTCTTCCATTTGATCTGATTCTGTCTATCCATTTTGCCATTTTAAAAGTGGCTTAAAAGGACAGATAACTCCCAAATCAGAGTCTGAGAATTTTTTTTTGTGGCTTAAATAAAGTGAAGAACTCGGCATCGGGCCTGGAAGTCATATCAACCATTTGTGCGCCACTCTTTCTTTGACTACCCTGACTGGTACAACGAGGACAGCTCCAGTGTTTACAAGCCAGCGGAAGGTTTCTCTTTAAGTGCAAGTAGCCTGACATTTGTCCCTTACTCAGGGGAGCGGAAAATGCAGATAATATCCTTTGTTCACAAGGGAGAAGGAAAAGTCCATGTTCCAGAGGTCATTCACACTCCCATATATGAAAAAATAAAACAAGAGCTAAAAAGAGCATGCTCTTTAAGACCAAAGGCAAAACATCTCCCATGTGGAGTTGAAAATGAGGTCAGTGCAGAACGTTTCTGTGCAAGATTGCAAAATAATTTCATTAACTTTGTGGAAAATTAGTCATTTTTGATAATTTGCTTTTTCAGAAACAAGTTTTAAACCACTTTTAGAAGCATATTTTTAATTTTGAGCTTTTTATTTTTAAAATTAAATATGTCGCTATATCTTAATTTATGGATGTTATAAGCAAGATTTATTTGCCTTTACTATCTTGTCTGGCGTCTGAACCATCCTGATTGCCGGTGGAAGTGGGTTAGTCCACTTACTGTGACCCTATTCCCAGTATACCCCAGTGGATGGAAAATTAGCAGGGTGTTCTTTTTTTTTCTCTACTGGTAAGAGGATTTCTAATTAGCCACTTTTTAGTGCGAAGCTTCCCACAGGCTTTGTTTAATTTTTCCAGTCGCCGCTGTGCCTTTGTCATCTCCCTTCCCTCACCGTCCTGTTTTGTATTTTCTTAATTTTTTTAATTTTTTTTTTTTTTAAGGGATTTATCAGGGATGGAGAGAGTTTGACAGTACATAGTAAACCATCGATGCCAAAATAAGGTAGCACAGCCTACCCAGTCCATGAACGTCATTGCGGATTCAACACATATTACAGTAGTACCATTTTGAAATAAATAGGTGTGTAATCAAGATCTCATTTGTTTACTTATGCTGGTTTCTCATTAAGTATGTTTTTCTTACTTAAATCCATGTCTTCTTGGGGAAAACGAGCTCTAACAATCTTCTGACTGAACACAATCACACGTCACAGTTTCTATTTCAGCTCATCTGATGGAGTGGGATATCCTTGCTTGAAACAGATGTTCTTGGCCTCCCCCTCCCCTCCAGCAGTTCCAGCTGCATGTCTTCAAATGATCAAAAATAGTTTTCCCATTTTTGGGCGTACAGTTTTAAGAAACTCATCTAAACCCCTTCTTTCCCTGCAGCCCATTCTCTCTTCCTCTCCTCTCAGATGGGCACAGCAAAGGTTTACATGTCTGTCACCACTCTGTACTGTCCACAGAGCGTGCTCTAAAGAGCCTCTGAGTCATTGCTTTTATCTTCACCCTTTCAAGCTGTGTGATGTCTAACTGAATGGAAAATATCTCTGGTGGAAGAGTGGTGGTTTCCGTTCTTGGTTTCTGTGAAATCTTCTATAAATACAAGCCATCAATAATCAAAATGGTGGGCTCAGCTGTATATCATTCATGTGTCTCTTATGGATTTGATCTTTTTTTATCTTTTAAGTTTTAATGTTTTTGTTAAGGAAAACGTTTTTAAAATGATAAAAGATGCAAGATTAACTCGGACCACCACAGCATTTATCTGTTTGTAACTCAAACTAAGATAGAAGTGAAGCCAAGGGAAGTTTGAGAACAGTTTAATCTTTCAGGTCTAATAAACGTCTGCAGCTTTATTGCTGCTTATTAGGTTTAAGCAGAGCTTGAAATATGTTGTTTACGTTTATTTTATTGAGACTTGCTGGAGCCTTTTGTGAGGGGAAATAGAACATCCTGAAGTGTGTCATAGCCTTTTGCAGGGGATGAGTTAGTCATTAATAATGCTGAAAACAAGACTTTTTCCTGATCTGAGCAACAATAACTTTTGATTATTTCTCTAAAACACCTGTATTAGTAGTAGCTGCTCAATTCCTTGTTTTGTTAGGGGTTCGATTCAAATTTAGGGTATTACAGTAATTCACATTTTGTTTGAAATGAGATTCTGCCACAGTATTGAAATATACAATTTTGTCATTGAAATGTCTGGAAAGGGTTATAAAATACTGTTTATAATTCGGATGTCTCTCTTTTTATTTACTTGATGAATGCAACTCAAATTTCAAGGTGCCAAAAGTGTCATTTCTGTCCACAGTTGGTGACAAAGTGCCTGCAGACATCAGGCTTACTTCTATAAAGTCGACCACCCTGAGGGTAGATCAGTCGATTCTTACAGGTAAAGTCTCTATCCTCACCTTTTCAATTTCCTTTTGGTGCACTGTGATTTGTCAATCTCTTTGTTAAAATGTAACTATATGAAATGTATTTGTCCAATGTGTTTATTTTGACTTAATGACACATGACAATCAATGAGACTATAGAACAGAAATTGGAATGTATTTTAAAAATCGTCCTGAATCGTCCCTTGTGGGTGGATCATTTTTCTGTGAAGTTGGTGAAGAGGGTTAGGAGAGGATAGTGAAGGATGGCTGATGTTCGGGAGAAGTAGCGAATCAACTCTTTAAATCTCTCGTCTTGCTCCGCTGCCTTAATTGGTAGCAAATTCCATGGGATATTTTAGTGTTTGAGCTATTTTTCTCCTCTCTTTGCTTCCCCATTCATGGCCATGCCGCCTTTCAGACGCTCTCTGTCTCGTTCTGTTTGAGCTTTACAATTCACGCACAGTTGATTATGCCCAAAAGCGCTCGCAAACTGTGTGTAAGCGCACACTAGATAAGGCCTTTGAAAGGCAGCACCAGGGCAGTATCTGATACTTGTCAGGTTCGCTCAGTCAGCTGCTAAGCCTTTTCCACACTTCTGTTTAAAATGTCAGCCAGGCACCACTGTTACCTCTTCATGCTCTGCTGTGTAGAAACTCACTCTGTTTCCTGTTCTCATAACTCTCGTTTCGCCGTCTTGCAGGAGAGTCTGTATCAGTGATCAAGCACACAGATCCCGTTCCAGATCCACGAGCCGTCAACCAGGACAAAAAGAACATGCTGTTTTCTGTGAGTGACTCAAAAAGATTTTCTTGTTTTCCATTTTATATATTTCGACTACATTTAGGTGCCATACTCTTCCATGTCTTTTAATCTTTTTTTTTTTTTTTGTCCTGTTGAGCCTTTTTCGCATATTTTTTTTTCTGAAGAGATACAGTGATTTACAACACAATTCACAGGGATCCATCTTTTCCTAAATTTGTCACCTAACCACAAACCTCTACATATTAATGGGATTTTATGTGAAAGGATCTTGATACAAGATTAAACAATTATCTGAAAAGTGTGGTGTGCTTTTGTATACAACCC
Source organism: Poecilia formosa (assembly GCF_000485575.1). Classification (NCBI taxonomy): domain Eukaryota; kingdom Metazoa; phylum Chordata; class Actinopteri; order Cyprinodontiformes; family Poeciliidae; genus Poecilia; species Poecilia formosa. The sequence goes on from NW_006799945.1 coordinate 1,115,017, forward strand.
ACCTTGTAGAACCACCTTTGACTACAATTATTACTGCAGGTCTTCCCAGGTATATTTCTACCAGCTTTGAAAACCTAAAGAAAAAAATAAATCTTTGCACATTCTGCTATTTAAAATAGCTTTGACTAGGCCAAGTTGAGAAACTTAAGCCAAGTTATTTGTTTAGCAAAGTCGTCATTCACAGCCTCATGTCTTAACCGCTTTAACATGACAAAAAGTGACGATATGTTTGTAGTTCATTGTATATGAATACTTTTTCGTTTTAGCTCAGATTTTTTACGTTTTGACATGTTAGCTACTTCTAGTAAACATTTTACCCATTTTGCAGCTCTTTAAATGTGTTGGTCTGCTAATCCGTGTGTGCACCGCTCAACCTCAACAGGGCACCAACATTGCAGCAGGTAAGGCTGTAGGCGTGGTGGTGGCCACAGCCGGCAACACAGAGATCGGCAAAATCCGAGATGAGATGGCGTCCACAGAGCAGGAGCGCACGCCCCTGCAGCAGAAGCTGGATGAGTTTGGGCAGCAACTATCCAAGGTTAACAAATCTCCATTTTCCAGTCAATTCTAATTTGGATCATTTAAATTTGTGCAAAATACACTGTATTCATTCCGTTTGCTCGTAATCATCTTTAAAGCTGAGCTACTGTTTTATCACAGGTCATCTCACTGATCTGCATTGCTGTTTGGATCATCAATATCGGACATTTTAACGACCCGGTCCATGGAGGCTCTTGGATCCGAGGTGCAGTCTATTATTTCAAGATCGCGGTGGCTCTGGCAGTCGCTGCTATTCCTGAGGGTAAGCCGAGTCACACGGATAATACAGCATATCTAGAATTATTTTTGTTCTTTAGACATACAAAATACTGCTGCAATTTTAGTTTTTTTATATAGACTATATATATAACAGGTTAGGATATAAAGCAATAAAGGAAAGCCATATTTTCTTTCCTAGAGTGAGATATTTTTCTCACTTTAACCTAAATAACACTCTTCCCCTGAACGGACCTGCTGTAACCACTCTAGGTCTGCCTGCTGTCATCACTACCTGTCTGGCTTTGGGAACGCGCCGCATGGCCAAGAAGAACGCTATTGTCCGCAGCTTGCCCTCCGTGGAGACCCTCGGCTGTACATCTGTCATCTGCTCTGACAAAACTGGGACGCTGACCACCAATCAGATGTCTGTCTGCCGGGTAAGAGCGCCAGTTTTTCAGAAGAGAGAAAAGTCCTTGGTGGGTTTCACAGTTTCACTGCTCACCACGGTCAGGAGTCGGCTTGACAGGCACCAGCAAACAAGAAATTGGACAAATGCTGAACAGTGTCAGTCGGTTAGTTAGTTCTAAAGTTTTGATTCTGTTTCAGCACATTAGCAGGCAAATATCACACGAAAATTAATATTTAATTTTTATTTAGATAAAAAGTAAGATGTTATAGTGAAGTTTAAAAGGGGGGGAGTAGGATACATTTACAACCTGTCCATACAAAAACGTGTGTGTAGTAGCCTGAACCACAAGCACACTAACATACCAGTAGCAATGTTCTTATGTTTGTGAAGAAATGGTGCAGCTCTTTTCTCTAGAGTAGCTAAAATTAGTCAAAAAATAATCAGTTTACAGCTTTTGTTTGAGCCTGAAAAGGGCATCATTTAATTTCACCCAGTTCAAGCTGGTCATGTGAAAGTATAGCATTGCAAATGAACACCCTTTTGTACAAGTGGTGATGTGTTGCAGGTGATGTTTGTCTGTAAGCATCCTCCTGGGATTAGCAGCACAGTGTGCATCACACATTAAAGTATTTGAGCGAAAACAGAAAATGAGATGTTTTCCTTTCCTCCATCCTGTGTTATTAGCATAAATATCTTCATATTATATCTGCTTGTTTCATCTTGTTGGTTGTTGCTTAGCTAAGTGCACAGTTCTCCATTTCAATCCTTCTATATTTCTGGATGCGTTTTTCTGCCGCCGCCCCTCCGCTCCAGCAGAATCCTGATCAGCATGCAGTAGTTAGTCAGCAGCATAAACCAGTTGAGTTGCATAACTGACCTTGTCTCTTTCTGCCTTGCCTCCATATCTGCATCTCTCTCAAGTCAGTAGTGCTCACATAAAGCCTTCACATCATTTTAAATGAATATTTTGGCTTTCATCTCTGTTCTCTTTCAACTGTAGTTATTAGAACCACCAATTTGACTGCTGGGTAAGATGCTGTAGCTTGAAGTACTTCAGGCTCAAACAGTTGCAGAATAATCCCCTAAAATAGTAAAATAATGGTGAGATATATATATATATATATATATGAATGAAGAGTAATAAAAAACTCTAGCATTGTCATTTTGTGGATTTAAAAAGATCTTTAAAGGGTTCTTTTTAATTGTTTCCTCCTAAGGGGATTATAATTTTCTACTGTTTATTCTTGGACCTGAATGCCACTAAGAAGATTGTACCCAGGTGCCTGTAAGATGACATTTATAAACCTGACCCACCACTGTGTTCTTTATATGCTTTGGATCAGGATTTTACTGTGTTTTTTTTTAACACTGTTCAGTGTTGTAACAGGCTGCCCCCTGCTGGACTAAGATTAGAATTGTTTTTAAACAGTTTTGACATACGCCTAGAAGTTGGATGGTGGAATAAGTAAAATATCAAGCATTTTTGTCTCAAGCAGTTTTCAACAAAAAAAATTTGGTTTGTTTCTTGTGTTTGTAGATGTTTATTATTGATAAAACCGAGGGGGATCACTGTCCGTTAAAGGAATTCACTGTTACGGGCTCCACATACGCTCCAGATGGAGAAGTGTGAGTATTCAGTGCCTTTTAAAATGTCTGAGCTCAAATAGATGTACCTTCGGCTAACATGTCTAGTACTTTCCCTTACTTTTTGTGCTTGTCTCATTTCTTTAGCTTTCATAATGGCAAACCAGTAAAATGCTCCCAGTATGATGCCTTGGTTGAGCTGGCCACTATCTGTGCTCTCTGTAATGACTCATCACTGGATTTTAATGAGGTTGGTGATTGTTTTGGATGTTTTTTCTGGTTATTTTTGTTTTTTTATTAAATGGTTTATCGCTCATCAATGTTTGTTCTGTCCAGACCAAAGGTGTTTATGAGAAGGTGGGAGAGGCCACGGAAACGGCGCTGACGTGTCTGGTGGAGAAAATGAACGTGTTTGATACAGACATTAAAAACCTGTCCAAGGTTGAGCGAGCCAATGCCTGCAACTCTGTACGCAATCTTTAACCCTGTATCTATTGTTTTCTTTTGTAATGGTTTAAAATTAACCCCCATAATTCTCATATTTGTCTTTTGTTTTCTCACAGGTGATCAAGCAGCTCATGAAGAAGGAGTTCACTTTGGAATTTTCCAGAGACAGGAAGTCTATGTCCGTATACTGCACTCCAAATAAAGCACGGTCCTCTGTTGGCAAGATGTTTGTAAAGGTAAAAACTTCTCCTATTGAAGCTGTTATTCTGAAACGAAGGTGGTGATGAGTATTTTCAAAGGCTGAATTTGTGTGAGACAATGAAATGCAGTTTAGAAAAATGTGTATTTTCAAAACGCATTCCCTTGCTTTTAGTCTTAATGCGTCATTTCAAGCTTCTGTTCATTCATCACTCCATCCATTCATTTGTCCAAGATCTGTCCATCATCAGTCCATCTGTTTTGCTGTTCATTCATCCATTCTTTAGTTCTGTCAACCCATTTGTCCTGGATCTATCATCTATCTGTCTGTCCACCCACTTATTCATTCATCCATTCATTTTTCCATCCATTCATAGGCTTTGTTTTGATCTTTCATCCATTCATTTGCCCCCTTTTTTCTGTTGAGCATTTAGCCATGTATCCATTCACCCACCATCTGTTTTCTGACCTTCATTCTTTTTCCCCAGTTTGTAGTTCGGATGAGCTTTTGCATTTAAGTTTTACATTGCATTTTTAAAAGACGATTAAAAAGGACTGAATGCTGGAAATGCCTACAATTATTAAATATAACACGTGTTGGAATCTGGAGACAGACATCTTTTACTCGTAACAAACTGGGATTTCTTGTCCATTTCGCTGTCTTTACCATCTTTGCTCATAGGGTGCCCCAGAGGGAGTTATTGACAGGTGCACACACATCCGTGTCGGCAGCAGCAAGGTGCCGATGACCCCTGGCATCAAGGAGAGGATCATGTCTGTGATCAGAGAGTATGGGACTGGCAGAGACACTCTGCGCTGTCTGGCTCTGGCGACGCGTGATAACCCTGTAAACAAAGAGAACTTTGTGTTGGAAGACTCTTCTCGCTTTGTGGAATACGAGGTAAGAGGGGAAGATAATCTGTACTTTGTTTTATTTATTTTATATATTTATTTTTTGTAAAGTTTTATCTGTGTTCGTTTTTCAGACTGATCTGACGTTTGTGGGCTGCGTCGGCATGCTGGATCCACCCAGAGCGGAGGTGGCTGCTTCCATCAGGCTTTGCCGTCTCGCAGGCATCAGAGTAATCATGATCACCGGAGACAACAAGGGTAAAATCTACAAATCGCAAAACTGCAACGTCTGAAATGCTTGACTTGTGGAAAGTCTCGCTGATTAAACGTTGCGTGTCTGAATGTTTCAGGTACGGCAGTAGCCATCTGCAGACGTATCGGCATCTTTGGGGAGGAGGACGATGTTTCCAGCATGGCTTTCACTGGCAGAGAGTTTGATGACCTCTCACCTGCCGCACAGAGAGATGCTGTGGTCAAGGCTCGCTGCTTCGCTCGCGTTGAGCCAGCACACAAATCCAAGATCGTCGAGTATCTGCAGTCCTATGATGAGATCACAGCTATGGTAAGAAGGAGCTGTTCCTCCAGTTTTCTGTTAATAGCCCTTCTAGAAGATGTTTGTTGACGTCGTGACTGGTTTTGTGTTGGGTTCAGACCGGTGATGGAGTGAACGACGCCCCTGCTCTGAAGAAGGCTGAGATTGGCATTGCCATGGGCTCCGGAACAGCTGTGGCCAAAACGGCGTCGGAGATGGTGCTGGCTGATGATAACTTTTCCACCATCGTAGCTGCAGTCGAGGAAGGCAGAGCCATTTATAACAACATGAAGCAGTTCATCAGATACCTCATCTCCTCCAATGTTGGTGAAGTTGTCTGGTAAGGATTTTGTGTTAATATGCTCCCAATTCTCCATTTAAAACTTTTTTTTTTTCCTCTCTCGTATAACTATGATTCTTGATGTGGTTGCAGCATCTTCCTGACTGCAGCTCTGGGTTTCCCCGAGGCGCTCATCCCCGTTCAGCTCCTCTGGGTCAACCTGGTGACTGATGGGTTGCCCGCCACCGCCTTAGGATTCAACCCCCCCGACTTGGACATCATGAGCAAACCTCCACGAAATGCTCGGGAGCCCCTCATCTCCGGATGGCTTTTCTTTAGATACCTTGCCATTGGATGTAAGTTAGGACTGTATGGAAAGTCAATCCTTAGCAAATCCATGCTCCATATTTTAATGGCACACCTGCCTGTTGTTGCTGTTTACCTTAAATTTTCTTCAGCAGCTCTTTTGTGTCGTCTTAAAAGGTTACGTTGGAGCTGCTACTGTTGGCGCCGCTGCTTGGTGGTTTGTTGCTGCTGAGGATGGACCAAGGATTACCTTTTACCAGCTGGTAGGTGTTAACCCTTTGCTTCTCAGTTCACCTCATTTATCTGCTCTAAAGTCTAATCTTTCATCATCGATCACCTCCTACAGAGCCATTTCCTGCAATGTGGCCCAGAGAACCCCGACTACCAGGGTCTGGACTGTAAGGTTTTTGAGTCCCCTTACCCCATGACCATGGCCCTGTCGGTGCTGGTTACTATAGAGATGTGCAATGCCCTCAACAGGTTGGTCTGAGGAATCCATACAGACATAATTACATTTGTGTAAAGATTTGTGTGCATTTAACCTTATTTAAAGTAGATCAATCCAAAAGTATCCACACGCTTGAAACATTTCCACATGTTTACATTAAAACTACTGATATAAGTTTATTTTAATGCCATTCTATGAGGTTAACCAACCACAGCGAGCACACCATTGTGAAGGGGAAGAAAAGGGGAAATGGTTTTGCAACTTTTTATTTAATCTGAGATGTAGGGACTTTGGAGAACTCCTTGCATAGCGGCTCAAGTTTGATAGTGTTTCTGAACATACATTTTCAAGTCTTGCCACAGATTTGCAATAAGGCTTGTTCTACTCCATCTCTGGCTTTGTGTTTAGGGTCTTTGTGTTTTCCAGCTTTAAACAAGTTTTCTGTAAAAAGAAAAAAAATCTCTGCATTAGCTCACATCTTCACATTCATTCACACGTATTGTAAATTTTTAGACAGTGTTATGTTTTGCATTTTTGGCTAAAAGGTGCATTGTGTCCTCATCTGACCCATAAATATTCTCTAACAAACCTCAGGGGCCCTTGGAGAACAGCTGTATTTGGACTAAAAATAGATTACTAATTTAGTGTCATCTGAAGCCAGTTTGTTGCACTAGACTTTTTTTTAGGGGTCATTGAAGCAAAGGGGGAGAATAAAGTTCCTCACCATAGTTTTTAGAGATTTATTTGTAAGTCTGTTTCATAAAGTCTCATAAGGTACATTGAAGTTCGGTGTTGAAGGGTACAAATGCTATTGCGAGGCGAGTTTTTATGCACAAACACAGAAAACGAAGCTTGTCCAGCCAGTTAAAGTGTTTAGTAAAGATCTCGTTTTGTTATTGTGTCTCAGTGTGTCAGAGAACCAGTCGCTGCTGCGGATGCCTCCCTGGGAGAACGTTTGGCTGCTGGGTGCCATCTGCCTCTCCATGTCCCTTCACTTCCTCATCCTCTATGTGGAGCCGCTTCCAGTACGAAATTTACACAGTTGTATCATTTGCAGTTTTAAAGCCCTGGCAGTGTATTTATTGTTGAATTCTTCGTTTCTCTTCTGCAGATCATCTTCCAGATCACCCCTCTTAACCTCACCCAGTGGCTAATGGTGCTGAAGATCTCGCTGCCCGTCATCTTGCTTGATGAGCTGCTGAAGTTCGTTGCCAGGAACTACCTGGAGCGCAACAGAGAGCTGGAGAAGTTCCCCAGCTCCAAAGGCTGCTGCCTGTTTGCATGTATGGAGGGCATCTCCTGGCCCTTCGTGGCCATTTCCCTCCCTCTGGTCCTCTGGATCTACAGCTCTGACACTAACCTGGCTGACATGTTCATGTCCTGACTGACTTGAGCACAACCTCAACTTTTTTTTCCATTCCCTCCCCTCTCCCTCAGCCCCCAACTCCACCCCTCACCCACTGCCATCACCTCCTTTCCTTTTCTCCTACCTTCCTAATTGTTCATACCTAGCTAGCTAGCGTGTGTATGCGTGTGCGTTTGTAGAGTTAGAGTTGTGTGTGCGCGTGTGAGCTTGTGTGCACGAGAAGGACCAACTGTAACTCATGAAACGCAACAAATAATATAAGAAAAAAAAAGTTAAAATTTAAGTCGCCTATTCGAGGTGGGTCAAGACTTATGAATGACTGAGGCTTTGAAGTGACTCCCATAGGGTTGGACTTTGTTGCTGGTTTAAGAGCAAATATAGTGTTGCCAGTTTTTTTTTTTTTCTTTTTTTTTCCATTGTCAATTTTGCCTTTAAGGTATGTTTTAAATGTTAGGATTATCTGCATTCTGCCCTGCGTCACTACTGTTAGAGAATTTTTCTTTAGGCTCCCCTTCTCCTGAACACGTTAAAAAGTAAAGATATTAAATAAGTTGATCTGTACAGAGATTGAACACTATTTTATGCAATTTTTTTTTTAATGGCTTTGTAAATTGTTTAACCAGCGTGGCTTAGAAAAACCGCCTTGATTTACTTTCTGTTAACCATTGTGTCTTCAGTATAAATTCAAAACTCTCTGAGAGGACAAGCTCCATTCGGCAGACAAGAAACAAGGGAAAGGTTTGGGATGCTCGGCTTAAACAAAAAGGAAAAATAAAATCTGAGAAACAAAAAAAACAAAAACAAAACAAAAAAAAAGCTGCATGCCCTGTGACCAAGCATGAACTGTATGTGGTTTCTCATTTCTAATTTAAATGTGTACGCCCACCCCACCTTGTTAAAACGTAAATAGCTTTGTGGATTTTATTTTAAATTTTTTCTTTTTTACGATATTGATTAAAAATGAAGTCGGTTTTTCTGCACTGGGCAGAGCACAGCTACCTCAGTATGATGAAAAATGCTTTTTTTTTTTTAAAAAAAATTGTTTTGCTCATCTCAAGATGCTTTCCCTCGACACGTCTTGCTAAAAGATAACATCTGAGGTGTGCCCCCTACTTGCTTGTGCAGAAAACGAAGAACATCTTCCTTCCCCTTTAACTTTTTTTTTTTTTAAGGATGTGTCTTATTTGTATTGATTGTGACATTCTTTAACTTAATTTGTTGTGGAGACAAAGCTGGGTGGGGATGCTTTATGTTGTCTTACCATTTCCATAGTGTTTGATTCAAAGGACATCAAAAAAAAATATCCTACAATACTAATACAAGTTCTCCAAATGAAACCTTGATTGCAGATCAAAACCCTAAATGTTTTTTTTTTTCTATAAAAAAAGAAAAAAATACACTCACAATGAACCCTTTGAATCAAGTGTTTTCTGTCTTTATTTATGTTTGAGGCTCATGGTTATTACATTTCATATCCAGTGTTTTTGTATGTGCATATATTACTATAACAATAATTTAGGAAAAACGAATGCTTTGGTTTTTCTGAGTACAGATGTTGGATCCGATCCTTCAGTAATTTGCATTTGTGGATGTTTTCCATGTGTGAAAAACTCAACTAAAGCATGTTTTTAGGTAGAAGCCTGGTTGTTCTCACTGCCTGTGTTTGTCTTAACAAATGTGTGCTTTTATTTTCTTCAATGCCTTCCATTGGCTCCCCTGTCATTAGAGTGAGTATCCATTTCTTACATCAACTACATACTGAGCCTTCAAAAGTACTCAAACCCCTGGAACTCTTCCATATTTAGCATGTTACAACTACAAACTCTACTGTATTTTCTTAGGATTTTATTTGAAAGACCAACACAAAGTGCATACATGTAAAGTGGGAGAAACTGGGTGACATTATTGGGTGACATTTGGACACGATTTCCTGCACTAGATGCTATTTAGGGATATCAGAATAAAGAGTGGCAAGGATAAATGCATGTCACATATTTAACACTGTAGTATCCCTTCTACTTTGTTTCTTCGAATAGCTATGTTGCATTTAATCGCAATAAAAATACATTGAAGTTTGATTGTAACATGATAAAATGTCAAAAGTTCAAGGTGTGCAAGAACTTCCAAGGCCCTGTACATCACCACACACTGTCCTATTGAAGTATTTCAGGATTTTTCTCATTTAGATGTAATTTAAGCTAGGATATCTTCATATGTAAACATGCATATGCAAGGAAGTAATCATGCCATCATTTCACCACATCTCACTTTTGTGAACTTCACTGTGTGCTGTACTTTTCACCTCTGGACACTTGCTTATTATTTACGTTGTAAAATGTTAGATTTTCATTTGGGCTTCACATACTAACTGTTTCTCTCTTTTGTTTTTGTTTTTCTAGGTCAGTTTTCATGAAAGCTTTTGGCAATCAGAGCAGAATAAGAAGCTGGGAATCGTCTTTCCACAAAGTGTGGCTCACGCATAATTTCCCTCACTGCAGACACCTGGATGACCAGCAGCACACACACACAAACACACACACAGGTGAAAAGAACACTGTTTTCAGAATGCATAGTTATCCTGCTAATTGTCCCTTTCGCCGCCAACTTATAACAATAAAATTCCCGCAGTGAGTCACACATCCCTCTGTGTGCAAATGCTAAATTAGGACGATAATCCAGCTATATGTGCAGGGACGTCCTGAAACGCTCCCCTCCTTCTGAATCCTCCTTGCATGAAGACGTTCTTCCATTGGTAGCTCGTCGGTCGCATTGATCACTTTGCAAAAAAAGTGGGTTGAATGGTCTTAGCTGTACATCGGTGTACAAAAACATTCATGCATGCGTTTCAGCTGTATGTAGGCTTTACAAATTTGTATTTATAGATTCTAATGTATAATACTCTAATGACTTAAAGAGCGTTTTAAGAAAGATAAAGAAAAGTTGTAAAATCACTTTTTATTGTAATGGTTTGGGTCATTTGCACAATGTTGGACATGAACGCCTGATTCATGCTGAACTTGACTGTGCTTAACCTTAGCGTTTTGCTTTTGTTTTTTTCTAATAGTATCTTTTTTTATCCCATCACTTAATGTGAGAATACCACTCACTCTGCCAGTTAATTTCATGAATTAGCCAATAGCATCTAGGTTAGCAGACTGTCGCTCATTTCTCAGTGAACCTGCAATACAGCTCGTTTGATTTTTCTTATTGCCTTGACATTCCTATAATTATCTATCTTTATCAACTGCTGTAAAACTGTGATTTAATGTGAGGAACCCTGTATGGTCTCCTCCTGACACCTGGTTGAAGAACAATATTAACCATATGAAAACGTCAATCATTACTGAAGGCTGATAATGATTGTACAGTACATACATTACTGAGGTTGTGATTTCAGGTAAATAAAATAATCTAGTATTTGATTTGTTGTCTTTTTATTTTTATGCCGCCAATGCCATATTTTTAAGGGGAAAACGGATACATTTATTGTGGCACTTGTAACAGTTGTGATAACTTCAATAAATTATTTTATTGACTTGTCAGAACTCACACTGAAACATACCGGAAGTACTGAACCTTTGATTTGTATACATTCATGATTTATAAAATGAGGTCACTGATGCTATTTCCAATCCTGCCATCAAAAACACTTCAATTGTAACAGCTTTGGTTGTGACTTACCAGCTCTGGTAGGTTTGATGTGAAATAAACAGTGAATATTTGAGGAGGGTAAATGAGAGGTCATCATTGGATAAGGACCTAAAACCAAATAAAAGAATGATCAGACAAAATAAGATTTCATGACAATCTCGTAACCAAAACTCAGAAAACATCTAAGTAAGTGAGCCTTAAAAAAAAGAGAACTTGAGATTTGAAAATGTGGAATGGTTGAAAAGCTCTCTGTGTGCTCCTACCCTGAGAAATGTCATTGGTGGACAATACAACAATGGGAATAACTTCAGCAGTCCTGGTAAGTTAAGGGGACACTGAAATGTGGAAAATTCTCCCCTTCTGACAAAACCATTCTACTCAGGAATGTATAACAAAATAATCATTAGTAGGACCTATGTCCTAATAATATGACAAAGTAATTTTGACTTTCTACAAAGTCATAAATTTGGAGGAAGGAATTCTGAAATGGCTTTTAACAAAACTGTTCAACCAATATTTACATGTAAATATCTCAAATTAGAACTGGGTGGCTAGTGAGTTCAAGTCTAAAATCATTTTTAATATTCAAAATAGGAATTTTAGAAATAATCCTGACACATTCAGTCATTTTATCTCAAAATTGAAATGTTTGCTTAGAGCCATTTTTCTTTTTTAAATCGAACAAAATTTTTGAATTATGAATTCTATTCTCATAATTACGACTTTGAAAATCCGGACGAGGCATTTCAAATTTCCACACTGAAGACATTCACATGGAACAGAAAGAGTGTTGGGACAAATATTTCCCCACCAGGGGGCGCTGATAAGACAGGGTTCCAGCATCACCACTGGGATTAGTCGCACTCACTCAGCAGGCACAACTACAGTCTTTAAACTGTACCCAGAGGTAGTAAAATATATTAATGCAAATTAATATGTCAAAATTAACTTGGGAGGGCTGAGATTAAAAGCAGCCACGGGTTCAACCCCTTACTTCCCCTTTGATTTACGAATTGATATTGATATTAGAAAGTCTGCGAAAAATTCAGCACAATAACAAGCCTTATCTTTTCAAAGAAGTATCTCCAAAAAATAATGGAAGACATTTGAAGCAGTCAATTGAAGAGAGAGCCAGCTTTCCTGCTCTGTCCCTTTAACCAGTCGACTCACAGTTCTCCTGGTCCCTCCCATTCTTGCAGCCCCTCTGTCTTACTGGTCGGAGATGGGAGCGCACATAACAGCAGCAGCAGCACCACCATCACGTCGGAAGACACGGGATGAATCTAAGGAAGGGGACATGAAAACCAACAATACCAAGCAGGTGCGCTGTGGAAGATATGGGAAAAAGACATCAAGTTTTTCAGTGACGCTGTACCCAGCCGCTTCAATCGGTAATTAAACCTCTGCTGTTGTGGCCCCTCGCTTTTTTTTGCGCTTTTTTCTCCCCCCAAGCCATTCTCCCCCCTACACTGCTGGCACAAAGACGCTTATTCTAAGGAGCTGCACCTGGGATTACAGTCAGTCCGCAAGAGTGAACAGATCAGTTACATCTAAAACGATGGAATGAGAAGCAGTGACAGTAAGTAATAGGATCAGGATTAAATCACTTTTCTTCTTTTTGTACCCCTGTAAATTCCCTTCTGATACCCCCCATCCGTCACCCAGCGAAGACATACTGTCATTGTCTCGAAAGTGAAATCGATTCACTCTTATTTTAAAACGTTGTTTTTGTCGGAATGATGCACAAGAAACTCTATTATGTCTATAGATTTTTATTCCCTTTTGATTCATTGCGCATTACCCGTTTTTTCCTCTGAATGAGCAGCCGGTTTCTCTTGTTCAGGATGCGACTGCGCAACCTTCGGCAAGTACCAGCAATTAGGCTGTGTGTTTGTGCACGAGTTTCCTAAAAGCTTACAAGAAACAGTTCACCCATTTTTTTTTTCTTTTTTAATTGGACGTCGCCATTGTTGTCTGTAAAAAGGAAAAAAAAAAGCAACTGTGGCGTTCTGGACTCAGAGGGGTCAAACGGTGCGCCCTTGGCATCACACCAACCCCCTCCTTGTGTCTGAACCAGGGTCCGTCACAGAAAATAAATCAAGCACAATATGGTGGAGCCCGTTGGATTCATAGAGGCTTGGAAGGCACAATTCCCTGATTCGGAGCCCCCCAAGATGGAGCTGCGGTCCATTGGAGGTATTGAGCAGGAGCTGGAGAAGTGCAAAGCGTCCATCAGACGCCTCGAACAGGAGGTGAACAAGGAGCGCTTCCGCATGATCTACCTGCAAACCCTCTTGGCTAAAGAGAGGAAGAGCTATGACAAACAGCGGTGGGGTTTCAGGAAGACACCATTGAATGAGGGGGTAGACCCTGCAGCCACCCAGGGTGCAGAGTCACCATCTCAGCAGCCCCACATGCAGGAGACTGGTGGAGTTGGAGGTGCTGGAGGATACGCTGTAGTCGATAGGAGTCGTTTTCAGCCACTTGGGGATGGTACTGGCAGGTCCAAACCTAGGCCCCCACCAGCCAGGAAGTCAGCTTCCCATGGAGACGGCTTGGAGTCAGCGTTTGACTCACCCCAACAAGCAGAGTCTATGTCCTGTGACAACCTCGATGGCCTCTCGCCATCTAAGCAGAGGGGTGGCATCACCCTGTCCCCCCGCAGGCCCACACTTCCACCCCCAGACAAGGATCTGCCTTCTGACCCCAAAGATAAGCTTGGGATGGGACTTGGTGTAGCAGCTCTCAGGTCCAACTTTGAGAGGATCAAACGGGCCAACTCTCACTCTGCTGGAGATGTAGGTAAGGGTCAGGAAAAGCAACTACCACCACCACCACCACCGTTCTACACCAACATGGAATTCCATCATGAGAGGGGTTTGGTCAGGGTCAACGACCGGGATGTGTCGGATAAAATCAGCTCCCTGGGTACTCAGGCCATGCAGATGGAGCGAAAGAGATCTCTTCACTCCCTTCCAGGCAATCTGGCAACAGTGGCAGGTGAACTTCGTGCCAGGCCAGTGTATAGAGGACGGTCTACTGAGAGCACCTGCGGCTATGACGCAGAATACGAAGACGGGGAGCCCAACCAGAGACATTCAGGGAGGGCCAATGGGGGTAAACCTCCACCTCCGCCTTGGCAACCATCTGAGTTCCAAGCCTACTCCAGCGTCTATGTTGGTGGAGTGATGATGGGTGAAGGTGGCAGTGGAGATGGACGTGGAGGTGGCAGTGGAATCACAATGAGGGACCACAGCGGAGGTGATGATCACCTCCTGACCTGGCCACGCCGCTCCTACTCCCCAGGTAGCTTCGAGGATGCTGGAGGGGGTGGTGGCTACACACCAGACTGTAGCTCCAACGAGAACCTGACATCCAGTGAGGAGGACTTCTCTTCTGGCCAGTCCAGTCACGTCTCTCCGAGTCCCACCACAGCCTTCCGTCGTCCCTTCAGAGAGAAGAGCAGGTCGCCTTCCCAAAACTCCCAGAACTCCCAACACTCCTATGACAGCAGCAGCCCTCCTACGCCGCAGTCTCAGAAGCGTCACCACAGGCAGCAGGGAGGCCATGTGGTCATGTCTGAGGCCACTATTGTAAGTGTTCGCAAGACAGGTCAAATCTGGCCCCCTCCTGCCCACCATGACCTCATGCCCCATGGTCGAACATCCCATGACAACAGTTTTCACGGAGACCACTTAGGTAAGTAAAGACGGCTATCTCTAATCTTTGTTATGCTGAAGTTAGTCATGCTTAAATAATCTTGGCACTAACTTTGCTTTGTATAATATAGCTTTCCTCTTAAAACCACATGTTGGATGAAAGCATTAGTGATTGATAATGTTAGTTGGACTGGTGTGTGCAGTCAAATATGCCAAAATGTGTGTCCTTTGGACGGCCTTGCGTGGGAGCCTGATGAAAGATCCACCTCTGCTCATTCTTGGAATGTCAGTCGGGTGGGTGAACAATGAATGTGGCCAGTCTGAGTTGAAACTAAAAGTCTAGTCTTTCTCAGGCCTCTGGCTCTTGTACATAATTTAAATAGCAGGTGTCTTCCTGCCTACCTGGCTTTTTCTCTTTTCTTTTTCATCCTCCAAAAAAAAAAGAGATGCAAGGTGATTTTTTTCCTGAATTACAAACATAATGTCTTCACCGACATTTACAGTTCCCACCATTCTTTAAATATGCTGTATACAAAAAAAAACAAGTCCTTTTTGTTTCGCAGCCTGACCTTACATTAGGCTGATATTTCCTGTTTTAGATCCATTAGGATTACCTACATTTGTTCTATTTGTTAAATGGCAGAAAATTTGAGATGTTTTATTTATTTATTTTTTTTTGCAGATGATTATTATTACTTTCCTTAAAGTCCGAAACATACCTGGAAGTTTATAATGCCATTGGCTTTGTACTTTTTTGATCGCAAACTGTCCTATGGATTTACTTTAAGCCACCCTAATCACACTGCTTCCTCATGTGACATCATGGGAAAATCTAAATATATCAGTTTCAATATCGGGAGCAAAACTGTCTGGTTTATCTTTGAATGCAACTTTAAGATTTCTGAAGGTGACACATTTATCTGTTGAATAGATAAACAGCATGGGATTGTCCTGTCCTCATGTGGTTCAAAAAGGAGATGGTCCAGTGTCCTGGACTGGTTGGTGTGAAATGTGTCCATTAACCCCAAAACAAAAGCAAATCATGTCATGATTATGCTAGTGAAAGAGTGCCATTGTCTACAGTGAAACAAGTCCTTTCACAATGTGGGACGAAAAACCAGTCGGAGAGGAAGAAGCAATTACTCCAAAAGAAATATAAAATCCCAGATTACAGTTTGCAAAAGCACTCTGGAACAAAGAACATTTTGGAGACATTTCCTGTGGTTTGATGAAACAAACCTCAGCCACACAGCCACATGAGTTATGAAGAGGATTAAAGATAAGGCCTGCAAAACGGGCCTTATTCCATCAGGAGGAATGGGCCAAGCTTCCAAAATTTAAGAAAGTAATGGTATTTTTATTTTTTTTAAATCTCACTCATTATTCTTGTACTTAGTAAATAGAAATAGTTGTAGTTATCCTGACTAATCTAAACAGGTAAAGGTTAGTGTGATCTAAAGTCAGACAGGAATAGGACTGAAGGGTTTTGTCAATACAGCATATGTAAACATCTAGTTTTAGTGCCTTTATCTAGTAATCTGCCTGCACTCAGTTACTAACCTTGAGCTTTTGGAACAGCACAGCTACAAGGATATGGTGCTTAGAAACAAAGTCATGGACTATCTGGGTAACTGGGCTACCAGGACTTGGTTTTCTGTAATTTGCTCAGAAATTTTCCATTGTACAAGCCATGCCAGGTCGTAAGAGCTGAAAGCAAACACTGCTCGGGTGGCTCAAATATTTGGTATAATTTTAAAACTTGGAATGTTGTTTACTAAGGTGCGGTTAGTAGAAGCCATGCACATTTTGGTGAGTTGCCTGTCAGTGGGATTCGGCTGTGGAAGTGAGTAGTATTTTGAGTCGCTGGACTGGCGCCCTGTTTGACCAGACAGGCATCACATGCCTGCAACCAGGGTGAGCTGCAAAAGAAGGAAAGCATTGAAAGTAAAGATTGTCTTAAGCTGCTGCTTCACAAAGTTATTGCAATCATCACAAATGCCTTTTAAGCTGTTGCAACACAGGATTCAGTTCCCAACATGTTACTGTCACTCTTAATAGCATTAGCATCTGCAGTCCGCGTTTGCTCACAGGTCTCACTGCATCTATAATTCATTTATCTGAAAAGAATTGGGAACCCTGGTGGAATTAGCTAAAATGCCTTTCCAAACAGGATGCGATTATCAAAGCACCGCTGTTGCATTGAAAGCAAAAAACATCTTGCATCATGTCAATTAAAAGGCAAATCCCATCAATATTTTAGCACAACAGCAAAAGTCATTACACTCCACACAACACAATCAGGATTGTTTGAAGGTAGCTGCAAGCCCTGAAAGTCTGTCTCCAGCAAATGGCTGGCTAATTCTCCAGCTGCTGTGTTTAGGATTATCACAGCACTATCTGCCCTCTTTGTTTTAACATATTTTCCACAATGATGAGCCCGGTGGGACGTTTGACAAGCTGTAAGGCAAGGATGGAGATGGATTTTGGGCAGGAGAGGAGAAAGGAGGAGGAGGAGGAGGGGAGCATGTGTTGCAGACAGTGATGCATTTAGTGAGATAATCATAAATTTGAGCTCAAGATGTAAAAATATTTAACACCCTGCAGACTGGTCATGTTTTCTACTCGGATTAAGCAGACGTGAGACAGAGCAAGCTGGATGACCGCAATAAGAGCTGCACAATTTGATGTGTATTTTTATGTTTTCAGATAATGTTGATAATACAGAAAGAAGGGTGAAGAGAGTGTATGTTTTGTGGGGAGTGGATGATGCTAATAAAGAGTGGGACAGTGCTGTGAGGAAGACTGAGGGAGGCAGAGTGCGAGGCAAAGCTGTCGTTTCTCGCTTCAGCGGTCCGGGATGTGGGGTGCTGCAGAGAGGCGCAGATGGGAAGAACCCTCCCGTTGTGTAACAGAAACACACAAACTCAGGCTCAGGCACACACAAAGTTACACATTCTCGATATTTCATACCTCTCAAGACTACTTTGGCTTCAGAGGATGGCGTACACGGAGCATAAGATCACTTTTTGACGGTCCATCCTCTCATCATCCCAGCAATGAGTGCTTTATGTGGGTGATGCTTCATTGCAAATAGAATGTGGTTTTAAGGATGAAGCAATTAGAAGTAGATCTGTCAGATTTGCTGTTTCATATGTTGAAATGATGAAAAAAAAGTTTAAATGATTAGGGAAAGAAAAGTCAAAATGATGTGGAAAAAGAATATCAACTGCCAAAATGAAATTATCGCAAAAACGTGAGACAATCATGAATTTTGTGCGTCTGTTGGTCTATTAGAAAAGGCTTAGATAAAAAAAAAAGGCTTCTCTTTGACAAACATTAATGTGTGCATAGTGCGTGTATAGGCACACATGCAAGTTTCATGAACGTCCATGAAAAGAAAATGTCAGTTTTAGCAATTCGCCTCATCTTTGAGATGTCTTTTTCAATTTATTCTGATATTTGGACTTAAATCTAAAAGCAGAATATACATTTTCTCACCATCACGACTTTAATCTTAAAATACAATTTATAAAATGGTTAGACCGCAGTCTACAGGATATTTTATTCATTTTGTTAGAGATATGCCCAATGGTGGAAAACGTAAAGAAATTTAGAGTAACCAGTACTACGTTCAGTAATGGTTTTAAAGTTAACTTCTTAATTAAGCAGAATACCCTGTGTTTTGTTGCCTTCCCCTTTATAAAGTAACTTTGATCCACGCAAAGTGATGTTTGCTAATTAATTAATGGTGTTATCTTCAGCTGACTGTTGTCTGCTGATTCACAAAATAACTCTGGTTGCCAAGCAGTAGGGGTAGCTGTTTTTATGAGTTTTATGAGGCTGCTCTTTGTTACCAGACAGATGTCTAAACACCCACTCATCCTTTTTCTCAAGCAATTAAGTGTAAGAGCTTTTAATCTTCCCTTTATCTTTCATAACGTCACCTTCCTAAAATAATAGCCGAAGTAATATTTGGCCAAAAGTGATTTTTTTTTTTTCCCCCGAATGATCTTTTGGCAATAAAAAGTATATATATATATATTTTTTTTCTTTCAAAAATTGCTTTTGAAAAAAATGGCGCAGTCCATTATTTTAGGAATGTGAGACTTCTTTCTCTTTCAAGTTGGGAGTGTGGGTGAGCTAACTACACTCTATGTCTCTGGTATTTTACAAAAATTAGGTTTAAGTCATAGATTTGTTAGTAGATGCAGTTTTGAAGTATGAGCTAAAGACAATAGCATCCATTGCAGATTAAATCTGATTTCACTGTCCGTGTCATCCTGTGTTTATAAATGCATTCCTAATTTGATTTTAATTATTTTACAGATAATATCTCTTGTGAGCTACATTGAGTTGTTTTGTTTTTCTTAGATGAATGAGCTCTGTGCATTTAAACTTTTATGTCTTAAAAATGTGATTCAACATTTCCATCTGTGTTGGAGCACAGGGAGGAGGCAGAAGAGGGAAAAAGGAAAGCTTTACAGTCAGTCTGGTGTGGCACAATGACCCCTTTTCACACGGCCGGGGGAGTGACTACGCCTCTTAAAAAGACTCGTTCAGTGTTTGCAGTTGAGTGAACTTGGCAGTAAGAGCAGACACACAGTAGCTACAGGCTCAAAGTTAGGCTCAAAGAAGTAAGATGGGAAGAGAAGGAGATTAGATGGAGTTAGAGGAGGGCAGCATGTTGGACTTTCTTTGCCAGGTGGTGTTCAGGTCAGCTCACCGTGGCTGATGCAGCCTGCTCAGGCAACTGAAAACTGTCCCTCTGACATTATATCAGGAGGCTGGTATAGGAACATTTGAACGGTTCACAAGTTATTTGTTCATATGAAAATCCTTTTTATTTAAAATTGGATCATATTCTTTGAGTTGGACTGTACTCTTAAGGTCCCAACTTGAAAAGTCTTTAAATGTTATGGACTTTAATGTTGACACTTTTCAAGTCTTAATTTTAGTGAGAAAATAAAATAAATAAATAAATATATATGAATCTGGAAACTGTTTGCAGTTCCCAACTTTTTTTTTTCCATTTCATTATCTAAAAAATATCAAAATTATTTTCTGAAAAATAAGCACCTTTTTACAATTATCTATGTAAAATATAATTTATCTTGTTTTTGGCTCATTGCATCTTGATATCTACATTTATCGACCCTCTTGGTTCTATAGCTACAGAACCTATTGATAATGTACACATTCAATATAAAACATGTTTTTAAATTGTGACCTCATTTTAGGGCTGGGGGATATGAGGAAAATCTAATATTGTGATATATTTTTGCTATATCACGATAGACAATATATATCACGGTATTCTTAACTGAGCTCCAATGTTATTTTAAACTTGCAACATGATGTCACCCACGCAAGTTCCTGCCCCCATTTCCCTGCTAGACTTAAATGTAAGCTAATATAAAAAGGGATGCAGTATTTTGTTATGAACTGTCTACACTACGACTAGATAACAAGGTGAGAAATAAGTTTTAACTAAGAAAAAATTAGCGAGGGAGAGGGAAGTAGGTCAGTTATGCTTGACTTTGACAAACTTAACATATAGATGTGCTGTGGAATAAGGTGTGTTTTGGTTCAACTTAAAAATAAAAAGGCGCCCTACACACAAACTGACAGGTCATCAGTAAATTAGCTAATTTAAATTGGCTAATCAGCCACCGCTGTGTTAGCGTGGCTAATAGCAGAGGTGGCTAATCTACCACTGCGATCACTCATTAATAATCGCAAAATACACATCAAGCCTAAAAACCGAAAACTGTAAGGAACTGAATGTTATGTTCTATGTAGGTTAATGCTTGAGTGTTTTTGGTACTGAATCCTGACACATAAAGTTGCGTTGTTGTCAGTTGCTATGGCAACGAGTCTGCGTGTATCGTAAAGCAGACAGAGACCGAGGACAAAAGAATGAGTAGTTTTGAGTTATTTTTCCCATTGCATAGCATTAAATGAATCCTACCTACGTCTCCAGGTTTCACTTTAACGGACTAGTTCTACCGCGGCAGCGCGGCTATAAACGGTGTGACGTCAACGCAACAACTGTTTGTAAAAGAGTAGTCCGATTAGGGGGGAATACATTTTTGGTACACCCTTTTGTGGCAATAGTTTTATAACATGTTTTGCAAATTACCTCATTTTGTTCGATGTCCTCCATATAAAATCAAAACTACTGCCAATTTATTGATCCGGTGCTGTTTCTCTTCGGAACTAGACTAGTTCATCTGATTCTTCAGTTACCGTCTCATTCACGGCTCGCCTCAAACTCTCGCTGTCACCATGTTTGTTTTTCTCCGCGCAGCATGATAGGAAATTTTCAGGTTGGGAGGGACTAGTGATGCATTCATAGGGTGTCGGATAAACCATACTCACAGTGAATTTGACGGCGAAAGTTTATTATTTGAACAACAATTTATACTTGGTAGTTGCAATATAGCCATTTTAACTATCGTAAATTGAAATTATCGCGGTACATCGAATATACTCGATATATCGCCCAGCCCTACCTTAACTTACTGTATATTTTCAAACCCATGACAAAAATTGAAAACTCACAGCATAAAGCAGAGACGATGCTACATGTTTTCTGCTGTATTTGCTCAGTTTCATGAATATTCCCGTAACAGTGATGGATATAGTTTCCTTGTATAAAGGTTCTTGCATTTCTGATTGTATTTATTTACTTTAAAACCGTTCTGCAGTCCTAATAATGGCCAACACAAAACACAAAAAATAAAACAATTGGAAGATTTTGGTTTGTTTTTCTGTTTGTTTTTATAATGTAGCATGAAGTCTGTCAGTCAGCACTGGTTCCATGTTTTAGCAGCAGAAGCTCAGCCTGGCACCATGGTTGGTGTGGAGTTGCCGGCTTGGCAGTGGAGCAGCTCTCCAGTGAGAGTCAAACTTATTGGCTTGGATTTTGGGTCTGGAGCTCTTTACCACTGACGCTTGTTAAATTAAATGTCTTATAAAATGCCTATATGTCTTTGAAAAATGTTGGAGATATCTCTATTACTTTTTTCAGTAAGAAGAAGCTGATGTGTTGATAGGACACTCCCAACAAATGCACACAAAAACACAATCTTGAAAGAGTAATCAATCCTCTTTTCTTGTGTTCACTTCTTTTTTTATGAGCTTGTTTATTTCCTTTGCCAAGCAGCCAGCCAGAATCTTTCCTCTGTAACCAACGAGGCTTGTAAAGAGACGGGGGAAAAAATCTTGGAAAACCCTTAACATAAATCCTGGTGGCTTTTTTTTTTATTTTCTCTTTTTTGTAATGACCATTGCTTTTGAATAGCAGCCATCTTGGCTCTTTAGCTTGGCTTATGTTATTTCATTCACAGTCATCTTGACTGGCTGCAACACGGGGAAGTTATGCTGCTATTGCTGTACAATTCAGGGTTTCAGTCTCAGTGGTGAAG
Source organism: Poecilia formosa (assembly GCF_000485575.1). Taxonomy (NCBI): domain Eukaryota; kingdom Metazoa; phylum Chordata; class Actinopteri; order Cyprinodontiformes; family Poeciliidae; genus Poecilia; species Poecilia formosa. Next base: position 1,136,935 of record NW_006799945.1, read on the forward strand.
AAGCTGACTGGTGTGTGTTCTCTGAATTTAAACCCATTCTACGTTGATGAGGGATGTTGACTCCAATCAGTTGTTTCACTGACAAGTTTACTATGAGGGTTGACATGAGAAACAAGCACTTTTTGGTGTTTGTGGTTGAGACTAATTCTGTTTCTAACATATTTACATGCCAGTCTTAATTTAATCACTACAATAAAGGCTTTGCAACTTTTTTTTCCACTTCTGAAAGATTTTTACCAAGTCTAAGGAGATTCAAATATGAGCTTGAGTTTTTTCCACTGTACTTTTAAAAATACAATGTTCTGTGTGGCTAGTTAGAAATATTAAATGTACCTTTTGAAACTAACAGCCTATAAGCAGCTAGTTGACATAGTTTTTTCTGTATTTTTTTATACTTTTGATCTGATGTAATGTCCTAATCTTAAATGCCAGCCTTTTTAAAGGCAAAAAGAACAGGTATGAAATGAGACATTTTATGTTGTTTGTCTGACGGTTACCAAAGGTTTAACATTTATTTACTGAATTGAAATATGGTTATACAATTCTAAGAAATTTCAACCAGCAAATCAAAATCAAACTAAATAGCAATAGAGTGTAATCACTTTATCCATAATCCATCAAAAAATTAATTTACTGAGAGAATTAAACTTGTATGCTATAGAATTTTTTTATGGATACAAAACTATGGAGGAGGGATAAATTGACTCAGTCATTTGGACCTCATTAAATCAGGCAGATGCATAAGACTGTACAATCTTTTGTCTGTAGAAGTGTTGCTGCAGCGTTGGAATGCATAAAATTTAACATAATGCATTTTTATGGTGTGTTGCTAATAATAGACATTGTGATCATTGAGCACAGTAGGAGAATATTGTGCTGGTTTTCTGACCTAAAACTGACTCAAAGAGTGCCATCGTCCCCAGATCTGGGTTCTGTCTTCAGATACAAGCTAAGTGCTGAATTAGTACAGAGCAAAAGGAAGACTTTGTTGGATTCTCAATGACACCATCTTATCACCCTGCCATGTATATAATTATGGAGTACTTTTAGCTGTCTTTATTACAGCATCAGTCACTTTTAGTGTTAAAAAGTGACAGAGTGAGGACTCAAGTCATGGCATTTAGAATGAAGTCAGACTCAAGCCACAAATTTAATGACTTTCGACTTGATGAAATCATGAAAGAACCAGGAAAAGTCAGTGTATCGAGGCTGGCAGATAGAATCACGACTCATAGTATTGCAAAAGCATGTTTGTAGTGCTTCAGTTGGAAATATGCTTTTGGTTGAAATGTTTTATATAATTTTCTAAATTTACTGGATGTTTTATTTGTAAACGGCAACATTAGCACTGATTTGTAGACAATATTTAAGTTCTCTTCTGGCAAATAAAAACACTTTTCAACATAATTTGAAATATTAAAATGATTATTTCTCAGATTAAGTTACGTGTTTTTTTTAAATGACTTGTTTAAGATTTGAAATTAAAAGTTTAGGACTCGACTCGAGGCTTGCATGCCTTGACTTTGGACTTGGGAGTTTCATGACTTTATTTTGGACTTTTCTCGAGACTTTGGTGGAAAGATTTGAGACTTGTGTTTAGCTAGTCAGACTATCCAAGAGAAGAGCAAACCCTCCCATAAATGCCATGGGTCAACCATGAACCTTCAGTTAAGAAACAGATGTTTGTGTTTTAAACATTGTCTGACCCTGGTGGCATAAATCCTTAGTCCAAGTCATGTTCACATTAACAGATGCTCTTTTCTGGATTATCAGGCGAAAGCAACCAATTAATAATCAGATTATGTTAATTTCCCCATGCCATGTAACAGCTCAGACCAGACCTCTTGCACAATTAATGCATTATGTCCTATTTACAGCATTATAGTTCAGATTGTCAGCACTCATAAACCAGCGCAAGGAAGTGGAAATGTTTGCTTCCCTATAAACTTTTATGATGGTCACTCCTTTGCTATGTTCCCAGTTAAATAATATTATAAGAGAATCTTTATTCAAGCGCAAGCTGTAATCGTCGGTTGTTTACACGACCGATCCATACCAAACCTAATCGATGCCAACTGTCAGCAGCAGGCGTCCTTCCTGTAACGCCGTCCCATCTTTTCCCATGTTCATGCTCAGCTGATTCTATTAGGATTCCAGTCTTTGTTTACTCTCTGTTCCTTAAACTATTTATAGCATGTCTTCTTTCTGTTAGTCATGGACTTCTGTCACATATGCTTTCAATCTACAGTTGGTGCACCAACAGACTGTCGATTCATAAAAACTGTCTAATTAACTAAGGGTTTAATGGAGTTTCCCACCGTTTACTGCTGGGATTAAGTAAGGTTTGAAGGCCACAGTGTTGTTGTAGAAATCCCCATTTCCTTGAACTTTTGGTAACTTTGTTTGCTCCTCTAATCGGGAGAGAAATGTTCCTTTATCTTTTTATCACTGGTAGGTTGTTGTGAACCGAATGATTGACCAGATAGTTTTTATACACCCCAGTGAGAAGTCCATCTTGGTTTCTTTGCCTTTTAGCACTTCAGAGTCCACAACTGTTTGCCAGCTGGGCTCCATGTGATTCCATTCTCAGTATTTGAAAGCTTTATAAAAATTGGAAATTGCTATTGGTTCATAAAAAGATTCATCTCTTTCGGAAAGGTGCGATTTCTTAGAGTACAAGATGCTTATGGATAGAGGTTGCAAACACAAAGACGGATACGTAGGAAATCTTCTAAACTGATTTATAAAACGCAGAACCAATTCTGCAGTGAGCACACAGTTATTAAATGCCTTCCGACATTATTAGAAAATAAAAATAAAACATTTTTTTACCAGATTTAAAAGTAGTTTGATTTCCATTATGTTCTCTCAGAGTATTAACTCCCTCTTGTTGTGTGTTATTTGTTGAGCTGCAGAGGGAATGGATAACTCCAGCCTCGGAGGAGGAGATCAGATTTCATGTTGCAATCTCCCCCCTCCTCACTCCTCTGTCTTCGTCCCAAATGCCCTTCGGTAACATCTCTCCTTCTGTGGAATCTCTTTTATGTCACTTAATATTGTTTTTGTGTTCCCCTGACCATTTTTCCTTCCCTGCCTACCACCCTCACGCTGTGCTGTTCAGCCTAGAGCATGCTAAACACAATAAAGGCAGATTTTTTTTTAAGCCCAGTTTCAGAATTTTTTTTTTTTTTTTTTTTTTTTTTTTTGTTTAGGCC
>NW_006799945.1:1140841-1162407 GCF_000485575.1 Poecilia formosa
AACGGCTGAATTTGCCAAAATTTCATTTGATCGATCTAAAGGATCAAGTTACAAAGCACTGTCCCTACCCCACCTATTGCTACACACAGCAGATTAGCTGAAATTAGGTTTAATATGATAGCATACCAACTAGTATCTGAAAGCCATTCTTTTCAATACTGTACACATTGATATTGGAATTTTATTTCTGAGCTAGATTAGTCTTTATAGGTGTCTAACAATGTGTGTGGGTGAAAATAACCCTAAAAAATGTCCAGTTTGAAAGCTGAATTCACATGTAGGACTCCACTTTCTTTCCACTTATCTTTGTGAATGCATCATCTGCACATATTTGGTGCCGAAATGCAGAAGAGCAGTGGTCCTCAATTGTAACCTTGTGGTGCACCCATTTTACATTTTTAAAATATGGATCTTTTTCTGCAAAGCAATTTTCTTCATCAGCCCTGTGTTTGTGGGAAAATCAATGTTACACGTCCACTGCCTTTGCTCATTCGTTCATGAAAAAAAATCAAGTTTTCATGTTTAAAGTGGACTGAATTAGCCAAAAAGGGCAAGTTCACACTAATTCCCTGCACCACTTTTCCTCTCCTATCCTGTTCCCAGTCATGAATTATTGAGACTGGAGCCCACTTGTTGCAAAACTGTCATGACACAGGGTGTCCCATTACCCACTTCACTTTCAGTACCTCCACCGCTATGTCGTCTTGTCTGCCGTAATCCAAAAATCCTCACAAACATCCATGTGTCTATACTTACACATGCAGTCTAATCTAATATTGACTTGTAATGAAAAAGGTAGAAAAGCTGACTTCCTGCAGCGCTGCTCTGCTGCGCAGCATGATTACACAGTATGACTCCAAATACACTGCCTGTGCAAATAAAAGTTTCCACCTGGATTTAAATAAGCAAATAGGGAAAAAAAGCTCCTTTTGGAAAAGGACTATGGTGACAGATATGTATGTTTTAGCAGGCCCTAACTGAATCTGTAAGTTATTTTTCATTTCTTTACCAAGTACATCATCCTGTGGTTGCTGGAACAGTTTCAGGAACCTCAAACAATTGGTTTTCATTAAGAAAATAACATTTCTGAGGTAGGGGCCTTGAAGCCTGTGGATGCAGTGCTTGGTTGCCTTGCAAAAGTATTCACGCTCCCTACGTTTTTTTCTAAACATTTTATCACAAATTTTCAGACATTAACTGCATTTTATACAATAGATACAATAGATCAAGAACAGAAGTAGAAGTGTACAGTGAAAGTAAGGAAGATGCATGTTTGTTAAACTTTATTTACAAAAACATATGAAAATATAGCATATATGTATTCAACACCCTTTGATTTAATACCTCAGAATAGAATCTGCATTGAAATACCCACCTCCTAGAAAGCTTTGAGCTGATGACCAGTTCAACGAGAACAGATATCCAGTTTAACCAGTTAACACAAATGGAGCTTCCCACATACAACTAAAGCTCTGCTTACAGCTAGCAAGGCCAGCTAGCGAAATCTGAAGCACGTTTTACGCAGATTCTTCAGATTCTTACTGTACTTTCATATTATTTCCAATTTTGGTTTGTCTTGTTAATAAATACTTTAATTTCTACATAAATGTTCTCTAGCACACATCATTTTATACCTTAAACAACACTGTTTCAGGCAATAAACAGTATCGTTTACCTGGGCAAGTGAAATTGTAGAGGTTCACTCAGTTTAGTTTGGTATTTTTTTTTTTGACATTTCATTGTGGAAGTAATATAATCCAGACAGGCATTGGTGCAAATAAGTTTCGTGCACACACAGTGGGGCAACGATTTCCAAGTGGACTCTATTTTAGTAACTTGCGGTGGGTGATGAGGAGTCACACTGACATGCTATTGTCTCCGTCCCCTTCTCAGAAGTGTGGGACATTAGCCAGAGGACAAAATGTGTGGAGTCATTCCTGTGTCACTAAAGATGCTCTGAATATTCTTAGCTCCATCTGCTCTAGACACGGTCTTATTCTGTTAGGCATGTTGAGACGTTCACAAAAGAGAGAAACTGCTCTTGGGTCTGATATTGCAAACTTACTTTTAAGTCTTGTCTTTGACTCTAAGAAGGTGAACCCACATGTTGCTGGGGTTACATGAATGTGGCTCTTGTCCTCTCATTGTGGGGGTACAAATGTGTTAAATTCAGCGTGTGGACGAGGTGCATAAATTGAGCTAAACTCTCACTATTAAGTTTATAGGGTAGACCTAAAATGTATTGTCTCAGAGAGACCCCACTCTGACTACACAACTTCTGTAATGCTTCATTTTTTTTTTTTAGATTCAACATGGTGCCAGAAACATTCCTCTGAGATTTTGGATCCTAGTAGCAAGTTTGCATCACCTATTTTTCTGCAGATCTGACTCTTGCACATTAGGAATTTGGAGTCATTGTTGAATTTACAGTCATTTTTTTATACTAAAGTTTCAATCTCAGATCCACGTATGATGACAAATATAGGGCTGTTTATTTTAAACACACAAGAAGGACATAATGGACATCACCACTTAGTTTGTTTTGAAGAAAAATGGCTTCAAGGTCTCAAATCACACATCTGAGCATGGAGGAAGAATCCATCTCTTTATTGTGATAGCAGTAGCTGTAATGGATTTGATTAGACTTCCAAGGTAGCAATGGTTTCATGGACATAATGCAACACTACCAGGCAGAGATTTGTGTTGCCTCTGGCATCAGAGCCATGACGGTATTTCAGCTTTACAGTATATCTGCTTTTGCAGTGTTGAAGTGTTACTACTGTAGATGTGTGTGTTTACTGAAGAAAACATCATGCTTTATGTGTCTCCTGTGCATGTGGGTGTCTTTGGAAAAAGCGCTATTCCCCCCGCTGCGGACGCACGGCTGAATCCATAAATGTCACTCCTTGTCTTTTTCAATCTGTGAAAGCTTCAGAGTGACGGTGTTACCTTGGTTACTTGGTGTAAAATACAAAAACAATGTTCTCAAACTGGCTTTGTTCAGATTAAAACCGCAGTAGATCAGCAGTTTGTACCTCTTATGATTTGACTTTTCTCTGAATGTATCAGATTTAAATTTGACTTTAGGGAATTTTATTGAATTTTCTTCTAGAAATGTTGCCGTTAACTCTGATTGGTCGGGTTTGTTGTCATGCTGTCACTTCTTTGACAAACGGGACGGAGATGTTAGTGGAAGGCTCAGTTCTTGACAGGACAGAACAAAACATACTGCGTATGCTGGAAAAAGCTGTCCATGAAAGAAGGAAGTGTTTTTCATCTTGATTCAAGAATAAAATTACAGTGTTTCCATAAATACTGCATGAAAATCGCATCCCCCCTTTTTTGTTGACTTGAGTGTCACTAAGTCTCCACCACTTGTGAGTGTTTGCCTCGACGCTAAGGAAGTGATTTGTAGGAAAATCTTGACATGACTTAAGGAAAATCCACCATGAAGCCTAGTGTGCTGTATATTTTAGGAATAATTGCAGTGCAAAAAGGGTGATTAACGCTGCGAAGTTCTGTGAACAGAAAACAATGGTCATTCTTTGTGTTTTTCACCGTCCGCCTTGATGCTTCTCTGAGTTTATTCTCTGTGCATCAGTTACGGCGATTATGCAACCGTATTAGCTGGCAGCGTAGCCTTTCATTTTTTATGCGCTGTGGTCAGAAACAAGCTGGATTTCATCGCTTTATAGATGGAGAATTTCAAAATCTCCTTGTTTTGCCTTTCTTCTTTCAGAGACTGAATTCTTAGAAACCTCACCGGCAGCTGAGAAATGTTTCTTTTTAGTTTTTAAACAGAATAGTTTCGTCACCCGACTAATTCAGATGTCACACATGCATGGATGTGTTTAATCTCACAAAAATGCATTAAATGTTTTGGAGAAAGACCAAACATGGACTCGAGTCTCCGGTTGAGTCTTACTCAGCAGACTGACTGATTTTCAGTATCAGAGGTTAAAATGAGGAGCACTGAATTTAGGAATGGCTGATATGAGATAATAAGTTCTTAATCTGTTTGGGTTTTTACATTAATATTGGACATTTGTCATGACATTTGAAATCTATTGTCAATCACCATATTAATATGCAGTAGTTAACTAACAAAAAGCAACAGATAATCAGTATTTTCGGAATAAATGCATCTGTTTAACCAGTTATCAAACCACACAGAGAGAATGATCCTTTAAAGCTGACCCCAGCACAAAATTATTATTGACTGCTAATGAAATCTTGGATTTAGCTGTCGAAGCTTATTTGGTGAGATATGAGTTTGTTTTGCTTTGGATTTGGGGTATTTTAGTTGTATTTACCCTTTAATTGATGCGTCCTTCTTCTTTTTTTTAAAGGTTTTATTGGCTCTAGTGGCATTTATTTGAAAGTGGTGGTTAGACAGGAAAGTAGGTAATGAGAGAGGGGGAAGTCATGCGGCGAAGGTCATCAGGCCGGTACTTGAGGAGTGAGGCCTCCATATGTGGGTGGTTCTTTACCCCTGTGCCACCACAGCACCCCGAAATTAAGAGTTGGTAAATTCCCCAAAACCTATAGCAATTGCCTTAGTTCTTAATTACCTGTTTTGGAAATTGTCCGTGTTTGAAGCCCCCAAAGTAATAAACTGCGCATCAGTTTTGTACCACAAAATGGGTACAACTATTTAGCACTCAGAACATTTAAAAACAATCTAATGAATGGAGGGAGTTGTCCCAAAGCTTTTAAATAAGCTTCAAAAAATGGTGAGACTGATTCATGAATCTTAAACAGGAAAAGGAAAAGGACAGACTGGGTGGGACGTCGAGTTTCTGTGTTTACAGACATGTCTTCATCTTTCCTTCTTTGACAGAATACATCTATTTTCAGAGTGGCATCATTTCGAGGCGTGGAAACATCAGCGAGCAAAGAGATGGGGGAAGAAAAAGGGCAAAACGGATTTCAAAATAAACTTACGTGATGAGTAATAAACAGAGGGCCGTAAAAAGGCCTGCAGCCATGAGGGTATTTTCAGTGTAGGACACGACAAAACCGCAATTAATTTAGCTCTGGAGGCGAAGCTTGTTAAAACATATTTTAGACATGTGGCATTTGGTGACTCAAACAGAACAAGCCTGCGTCCCATATGGTTGTTAAGGACCCAGTCTGGATAATACAGGTGCTTAGTTAGAGGTCACATCTGTTAAAGTACAATGGTGGGACATTATTGTTTCAAACTAATTTAAGGGCCTTTTTATTTTTAGGTGTAAGCGGTGCAAATTTAGGTTCCTCGTGAAGTTCTAAGATGTCATTTACGTAAATGTAAATACTGAGAGTGAATTATATACATCGTAATCTGCTTGCTTTTAGTGAAACAAAAAAACAAAGCAGCAAATAAAATAATATTGGTTATTAGAGGTTTCGTGTCATCTGTATTTGTTCCAAATCCCTGTTTTCAAACCATGTTTCACTGAATTTGCACCTTTCCATGACAAATAAACCGTTAGAGGAACTTTAGAGGAAAACATTTTAGATTTAATTCCCTTAAAAATTCTTATGGCCTAAAACTGAGTTGTTTGAATTTGATAATTATTCTGACCCCCACAGAAACCGTGTAAACCAAAAATAATACCACCCCCAAAAAATAAACTTATCATTGCTTTTTGAAAACATCATCCTGCTTCTGCTGACAAGAGCTGACGGGGTACTTCAAGGTTATCAGACATCTGACACAGTTGTGCTCTCTGCAGGCGCCTGTGTGTGCGCTTGTGTATTCACACGTGGCCAGCCTGTCAGTCTCCAAGATATGGCTGACAGACCTGTGTGGTGGGTTATTGATGGCTTCAATTAGAGGCTGAATCCCCCTCCTTTAAGAGGACACCCTCACCTTGCTCTACCTGTTCTTTGATTTCCCCACAGCCACTTTCTTCCTGGCTGTTGGTGTGGCTTTCTTCTGTGCTAATAAATATGAGATGCTGCTGAGACGGCAGAAAGCCAGGCGATATTTTGGGAACGGTAGTGTGAATGCTGATGCTATAGTTGCTTCTCTATGTTTCTGTAAACTGACCCTGTAAAGATCAAAGATAAAAAAAAAAAGTTGCAGCTGATGGATGCGCTTGCGTTTTCCCACACCTCCTTTTCCCCACTCAATACGCACCGTCAGTTTCTCTCTTTTATGGATAACCTGCATTGTTTTGGAATATTACTGCTTTACTAATAGTACATAGTGGCTCACCAGAGACTCTACTCCCATCTTTTAGCCTGTTACTTAATCTTACTCAATTGTGGAAAATGCCTTTTGTGTCTTTTCCTCGGTTTACCTCCCCATCTTTACATCCTTTGCTTCACCCTATAGTTGGGTCAGTGCAGCCTGAGGCTCACAACTCCTTGTTAAAGGTTATTTACTTTGGCTAGTGCAGCTTAAGAGGGTGTTGGATCAATTTGAATGCTCTGACAACGCAGCTTCGATTTACGTGCGCCTCCCGTCTTCATTGTCCAATTTTGCTACTGTAAAAGCCAGTGGAAACAATCAAGCATACACAAAAAAGTTTTGCTGTTGGATCCTGTGTCATTCGTTTTCTCCAGTAAATGTAGTTTATGGGTTTTATGTAAACAGATATGTAGCTCCAGCGAACAGATTGAGTTGGTATCAGGTTGCTGCATCACTGCTTTATGCAGAATCTGAAAATGAACTTTTGACGACTTTTAACCTCATTGCGCCTGATGTGGTATGTTTACTTATTTGAAAAAGCAAAAGGATTTCCAACATGTTATCTGCCAATTTCTCTTTGGCTTTTCCTATGGAACTTATAAGTGAACAGAAAGTATTTATCCCAGCATATAATGAAGTCTGCCAAAGTGTTATTTGTTATATTTTGTCTCTTTCTCCTCCTCATCAGTACTCAGCTCAGCATGTCCTCATGGTTGTGTTGCTAATTTTGGTTGATTGCTTCCATGCGCACAGCTGAACCACTGCTTCCATTCGTGCTTTCTCGCAGATCCTGCCTGACACGTCTAATGACACACACACACACACACACACACACACACGCGCGCCCCAAAGTCCCCATTCAACCACCCATTTGGAAGCTCTCCTTGCAGAATTTGGGTCAAACACCTCCACTCTTACAACATCTCGTGTGTGTGCGTGTGTGTGTGTGTGTGTGTGTTTGTGTGTGGGCCTGTCCGTCAAAACGGTCCTGGACTCTGTATACACCAGATATCCTGACAGTAGATTGGTGTTATCAGTCTCTGCTTATTGTCACAGAGAGAGGTCTCTTTTTAGGGATGAAGAAATGTGGCTTCTGTTGACAAAAAAAAAGAACAGTAGGAGCAAAACATTCTCAACACTACTTGGTAGTCACGATAAAGGGCAAGAAAATAAAGGAAGATATTTGAATATTTGATGTTTCAGTGCAGTCGAGTAATCTCAAATTGAAAAACAGAGAAAAATGCAGCCTTGAATTTGAATACAATTATTGAGTGGTGTAATATTCTTTCACAAGATTAGCGGTTTGACACCAACTCCTACGGATTTGTGTAAAAACCCATGTAAACTGAAGCCATTTTAATTCATATTTCACATTTTTACGTTGATCAAAGTGTCGGGTAACTTAATACGACTTCCTTTTTCACAGCAAATCTAATTCTAAGGAGCCATTTTCATTCTTGATGTGAGAGCAGAAACATTGTAAAGAAACATCTCGTTTCCAGACCCGTATCTGTTGTTGCTGCTGAAGTTGTGGCTATTTTCCTTGTCTGGGTGTGGGAGTCATATTTACTCAGAGAGCGTACATCAAATGACTCATCGCATCTGTCTGTCTGGTGGCTCATCTTTTAGATGTTTCTGCTCATGAGGTATAACTAAATGATAAATACACCTCCTTTTTAAACCAGAATAAAAACCCATTTCATTCCCTCGCCGATTTAATGAGACATAAAGTTTACTGGTGGTTCTTATGAAAAGCTAACATGACAATAAATGTTAAGCCTCACAACGACTGCAGCAATGTCATTTTTCATGTTTGCATACTCCCGGGCTGGCTATAATTTTACAGTGTTTTTTATCTGGGGAGGCTCTGCTGCTCTGCTCGCCACCCACAGAGCCTCATCTGTGTTCTCCCGTGTGTTCGTGCTGACTGTGTTTGTTTCAGCAGTGTGACGTGAACTCCCTCTAGAACAACGAAACCGACTTCGGTTCATCTCTCCGAGCTGCGCGCTCGCATGAGCAGAAACCACCGCATGCTCCACCTCAACAAACACACGCGGTCGCGCGCGCGCACACACACACACGCACGCACGCACGCGTGCACACATGCTGAGACAAGTTACACACAAGACGCACATCTACTCCTGTCATGAATCCCCTTCTCATTTCTTCCCTGTCTTCTCTCCATCATCCATACACTCTGCCTGGCAGATTAGTGGAGCACACAGCAGCCACAGGGGAATGGAAGCATTTGTGGCTCTTTAGCGCGGAGCTTTGAAACCCTTGCTTTTTAAGCGCTCTGGCGTTTTGCTTCACGATTTGCCATATCTAGTATACCCTGATGAGCTTTCATGTCCCAGTGGCAGAAACACATCCCTGCAGCATGATGCTGCCACCACCATATGTCACCACAGGCATGGAGTTTTCAGGATGATTTGTAGCCTTTGTTTTCTGCCACATGTAGTGCTTTGCATGTCAACCAAAAGGTAAAATTCTACTCTCATTTTTCCAAAAAAATGGCTCATTCTTACCACTCCATCAAGGTCAAATGTGTAGATGTTATAACCAGCTGTTTTGAGAGTCATGTTTTGGCAGGCTACCATACTCCTTGCATATTTAGATGATGCATTAATCCTTTTCTTTTATCAACTTCACATGTATGAACTACTGTGTGTTTGTTTATAACTGGGACAGGCAACCAAATACAGTTCAAAGAGACAATATTGCTCTCTCCTCTACCAAATGCAATTTATTAGAGTCACAAAACCAGTTTGACCTTTAAAAAAGAGATATTTGTCAGGTTTTATTAATGTACTGTGTACATAAAATAATTGGTGTTTTTTTTAGCTCTTAAAACAATCAATGGACAAATGTGATGGAGGAGAACAAGGTCAATATTTCTGAACACAAAATAAGAATTCACCTTTAAGATATGAAGCTGATACCTGATGTATCTTCCTTCCACCTTCAGAGTTCTTCTATTGTGGAAACTCAAATCAGATATTGCACTAAAAAAGACGGAGGAACTACTTAAAACCAATTTTTATATTTTAAAAACACCACAAAATGTCTCTAGAGCCAGAGACTGCAGACTGCTGGTCTATCACTTTAACTCCCAGTGCAGTACGTTGAGGTTTCTGACTGCACCAGGACGAAATGTGGAAAAGCTCAAGACCACATGAATACTTCTGCAAAGCGACGTATGTGAAATACATTTCTGTTTGTCTTTCTAAGAAGAAACATTTTCAGTTTGTTTTCAAAGTAGATACAGCCACATATGTTTGCAAGTTGAAACATTGTCTGTGTTGTACAGCCACAAGGCGCCTCAAAATTCATTTGGTTTCGTCAGAAAGGTCAAAATTACAAAGTTGAGCTAAAGTGCAAACAGTTGAAGTCTTTCTGTTGTGAAACATTTGCTGGTGTGGTTTGCAGAATCAAGGATGCTTTGGGCGAAATGCATCAGGGAGGAATCTCAGAAAAAAACTCGTTAATGTAGGCAAAATAGACACACAAAAAAAACGCTCTGTCCTCTTTCTCCGCTGCTGCCGCTCTGTGTGTTTGTGGAACTTGTTTGTTTACTTCATGCTGCCAGCCTGCAGCAATGCGAGGCTGTTTGCTTCTGTTTCTTGCTGAAGTTTATTGTGGGAGCTTGCTACGTATTAAACACTTTGAAATGCAGCATTGTGGAGACCGTAGAATAATACTTTGTTGAATATACATGCTGATTACTTCCTGTGTTTAGCCAAGTCGTTTTTCCATTTTGAAATAAGACACAAACAGAAATCTTAAAAAAAAGGAAACAGTGTTGTTCTTTTTGTACATTGTAGCAGAGAAAAGCAAACTCTCCTAATAAAGCGAGTATACCTCAGTGCAATGTGACGTCTTGCGTGATCTAAAAAGCTCTCAGTTATACTGCTGTTTTTCATTTGAGCACATTTTTCGTTTGAAGGTAATCTTGTCAGCCTGGAGGACAAAGAGCCTGCCATTCTTCAGACTGTTTGTACGTTGTTCTTCTGGCTAGAGGGGATGTGTTGCTCTCCCTCTGACTTTAAAATACCTGAAAGTTGCTCTGGCGGATTCAGGTCGGGCAACATATTGGCTCAGGTCATCACCTCCCCTTTTTTTTTAGGAAATCTTTTTTTTTTTTTTTTTTTTGAGATTTGGTCGTTTGTTTCTTCTGCACGGTTTCATTTTAAAATACCTGTGGCCAGAAAGTGGAACACATCTTTTTACAAAGACTAAGTTTTTGGAGTTGTGATAACCTTGAATAAAAATACCAGTTTGACATCCTTACACTGTGAACACATTTTTGTTTTAAATGGTTTGCATAACAGCTTTTTTTCTTCTCCTTTTTCAACCTCCAAACTGTTGCTAAATAATACAGGAGTGTAAGGCTATATATGGCACACTCAGCGAGGTGAAACGGGCTCTATCCATTTTAGAAACAATATCATCAGAGTAGTTTGCTGTTCATCCATCATAGTTGTCTATTTTCCCATTTTAAGGCCTCATTTTCTTGGTTCACATGAAGTTTAATGTTGCAGCTGTCTTGATGTTGTCAGTAAGGATGAAACTGTTACTGGGCTGCAGCTGCACATAAATACACCTATATGGTGTTCATGTGTCCTTGTGGTTCATTCTGCTTTTTATGATGTCATGGTAGCCCAGTGGGGTGTGTGTGTAGCCGTGCATGCGACTCCCCTGCCTTGCCCTTGGTGTGTAATAAGCATGTGGGACTGCAGCACATCTGTCTGGTGGTTGAGAAACCATGCAATGGTGCTGTGTGCCATTTTCACCCACAGCAGCCCCACACCCCACCTACTGGGGCCCGACCAGTCACTTTGTACGTACACATGCTTCATCCAGCAAACACACCAAAGGACGAGGTTTCCACAGGACACCCACACGCTGTCAGGAAGGCTGCCTTTGTGTCAGTATATGAACCTGCTGCGCTTTCCAGTCGCTGCAGTACACTTGCTTTCCAAGTGGCTGCGAGCAGTTAAGAATGTGTTCATTGAAACTAAAGCAACAATAAACTTAATACACTATTATCAGTTTGTTAGCATCGTCAAGTTGCGATCGGTGATTATTTCAGTAATAGATTTATTTTATTTTGATTTTTCTGACTATTAATCAAATTTAAAAAATGACACATTCTCCAGATTTTTCATATAACCACTTAAGCTTTTCATATAATATTAGGAATACAATCAGATATATAAATAAATGATTGAATTATTATTTTTTTAAATAAAGAAATAAATATTTTATTGACTAAATGCAATAACATGCCATTCCTTTCATTGAACTCTTGATCATTGGTAGCAAAGGATTCATCTGCAGCTGATACATAGTAATAATACCAACATGTGAACAGCTCAGCCCTTTCTGCTTGACTTATCATCAATACAGTGTAGTGCTAATCTATTGATATATTTTTTGATCAACCAATTAATAATTTTAATCACAAAAGGTACATGCTTTAAATCAGATGAAACGAAAATTGTGCCCTTTGAGGCATTCTGGGTAGAACATATTTACAGACCGAAGGTTTTTTTTTTTTTGTCTTTAAAGCAAAATGCACACACTGTTGTACATTTTTGGCTTAATGACCTCAAAAAAGATAATTACCTTTATTGAGGCTGTATATTCCACTTCATTTACCAGTTACTAATTTAGCTGAAGATTTTTCCAATAATTGATTAATCCGCATTAATGTGATTAATGGTTTCAGCCCTAAGCTGGACATGCCTGATGATTGAGTTGTTTTAACGTCTTTGGTTCTATTTTTTTTTACTCATTTTGTCATTCCAGACTAACTTGATCCTTTTCATACATTATAGTAGCTCTTCAAAATGTTGCACTGTTGGCAGTTTTGTCAATTATTATTATACCGTTGGATTATTACTGAACTCCATACCAATAATAAGATGATTTATTGCAGCTTCCATTTTTTTGACTAAACATAGAAATCCCCTTTTTAATCACAGATAAGCAAACTTCTTCATTAGACATTAGCATGAACTGATATTTTTTCATGATTTCAGAGAATTTTGCCGTAGTTAAAATAAAATCGTCACTTCCTTTATATTTTCTGTGCATGAGTCATGGCTTCGAAACGGGTCATGTGCTCCTGCTCTCTCATAATGTACCAAAGGTAAATGACACCTGTGGGCGTACAACAGTGCATACACACGAGGCTGTTCAACCTGCAAGGCCACGATCTCCCCCCAGTTGTAGTGTCCGGTTACATAAGCAGGCTAATGTTACCCAGGCAGCCCATGTAACTGGCACCTCACTATCAGTCACTGCTCCAGAGAAGGAGAACTGGTCACAGAAAGCTTATGGTCAGAGGGAAAGAAGGTTAGGAAACAGAGAGGTGTTTGGAAAGGTAAACAAATGGCATCTCCCAGTTATTTGATTGGGACAGTTTTAATGCTTCAATGCTGTTTTTAGCAGCTGTTTGCCATGTTTTCTGAAATGTGTCTCGCTTAAAGCCCAATTCCCTCATCCAGAAGAAAAATCCCTTTAGGTCTTGTCCCCCAATCAAAGTCCTACATGCTGCACATTTTCCTGCTTCTTTCCCAAATACTTTCTTTTAACCTAAACTGAATATAGTGTTCCTCCCTCGAGGCACCAGTGAAGAAAATCTCATTCTTCTCCATAATCTCTCTGTAAGAAGCTCACGCAGGATTCTATCTCCTCTCATCTGTCTTACTTACCCCGTTTCTTCCATTACTTATTTTTGACTGACTTTTCCTTTCTGCATTAGCATTTTTGTGCAAGAGCAGCACATGAAGTAGCTGATTCGTGCACAGTTTGTTCTGGACACTGGTTTTCCAACATTTCCAACCCCTGTTTAACTCAGTTACTAACCAATAACCACCTGCTTCATCCACAGAGGAACGATCCCATATGCAAATCTGACTCTAAAATGTTCACTGGGCCATCTTGAACCTGTTTGTTGACATTTGTGGTTGGGGAAAAAAAATGAAGTTTTCAGTTTCTGGGGACAGAGGGATCTGTTAGAAATACAAGTGAAAGGTTGAATGTAATGAAATGGGGGGGTGGGGGGGAGTTTTAGGTTAAGCTAGTGTCTAAAGACCAAAAGAAGAGACACGGCACCTGCACCTTAAAGAATTGAATTCATTAGGTAGGAAGGTTTCTGTTTGAAAGCTGCAGATGAAGATGGATTGTGATAAGTCCAAACAAATATTCTAATCATTGTAAGAATTTCTTCACGAGAGGAAATCGTAAGGCTTGGAATGTCCGAGCTGGAATCCTGATCTAAATCTGTCAGAAAGTGTGTGGTGCCACCTGTCCTCACAGTGTGATGGGTAGAAAGTCGAGTGGAGAAATATTGAAGTGACAAACTCATGCAGAGAACTGAAAGCTGAATTTGAATTAAAATCTGCTTCAGCAGTTATCAAACTAAGGATCTGAACATTTTAACAGCCATGTGTGGAATCTAGAGAGCCACTCTGGATGTTTATTCTTTGTTATCTGACAGCAATGAAAGGGGTGTGGTAGGCTGATGCTCTGGTAACCCTCCGCCCTTCTGGAGACTGACTCACAGGTTTGAAACTTGACTCAATCACTCACCATTGACTCACCTTTTTCAGACTGGTTTCAGTTACGTGTTTTTTGTTTTTTTTTTCTTAGGTTGCCTTTATCACTCAGATAAAAACTTATTGAGTGAGATTTGCCTGAAAGGTCGATCAGTCCAAGTTTTGTGTGAGTTGCTTTTATTTGGGGTTTGAAAAATATGTTTCATAGTTCTTCCAGTTTTCAAAAAAGCTCATAGACCAATATTTGTTATCAGAAAGACACATTTGAGGTATATTCTCATTTATGTTATTTATAGCAGAGCTTCTGTTTCAATCCATGCGCTCATAGATGCAGTGTTTTTGAAAGAAGCCATACTTCGCTGTTTTGAAAACACTCTCCGCTTGCACAGATGAGTAGGTGTTAACTAATGATATGACATTGAGATGCTATGAAAAGAATATGCCTGCTTTCATCACCAGATGGTAGCAGAAAAAAAGAGCACACATTAGCATAGGTGTATGTAGTGTTTCTGCTGCGATTCCCTGCCTGGTCTTGCTTTCAATCACGGTTTAGGCTGTAAATATATTTATTAAAGAAGTTGGTATATCCAATACTGCTTGGCTTGGCTCCATGCCATTGTTCATCCTATCATCTAAAGTATCTGTTGGTATCCATCCAAAATGTTTGAGTTGTTTTTGAAGTTGAAGGAAGTGGTAATAATCGTCTTGGCTCCTTGACCTAACTGTGGCGAGCTGAGCCCGTAACCTTCAGAGATGGCAGCTGTCAGACTGCCAAAGGAGCTGGGATAATTGAAATGACTGTCTGTGTAAACTGTGCCTTTCATCTTCATAATTATTCACTGTCCTCATTTGGCAAAAATATGCCTGTGCATTCACATTAATGTCGAAAGTCTGAGAGGTCGCTGTACGTTTCCTGATTAGTGTGTGTGTGTGTTTGTGTGCTATTCAATCTCTTCATTGCTCGACTGGGGTACAAAATGTATGTCAATTGAATGTGCAGATTCTAGAATGATCATGGGGACCTATGAATGATGGATCAGGTAATTGATGCTGGGGTTCTTGAAACTGTGGAAACAGATTGGCACAGTTCCAGTGTAAAGAGGGGGACTGAAGAGAGCAAGTAATTAGAGCTGAACTGTTACCAGCACATAAAAAAAATTGTGCAGCAATCAAATCGGGTGTGACGCTCGGTGAATGGATGTTGACAGCTAACTATATACAGCTCATATGCCCCTGCTGTGTATTGTAAAGACATCTTGACAATAGCGCAATCTTCATCTAAGACAGCATTTCCAAATATATTCTCCTTAGGCAGCCATCAGGAAATGCAACGCTGTAAAGGGATGATGTTTTTTTTTTTTTACATTTAGAAATCACAACACATTTCCATTAAGGGGAAATGTTTGATGCCTGCAGTTCTTCATATGATGTTTTACGTTCTTATGTGGCCTTTTTGTGGAGTTGTGGGAGCAATCAGAAGGTTCCCTAGTGCTCCTTGTTCTCCATTCATGGATAAAGGCTCTCACTGTGGTTTTCTAGGTTAATGAATGTCATTGATTTTTTTTTTCATACTTGTTCTTCCATTTTTTTTTTTTTTGGTCAAGGCATGATAAATTGTTATACAAGGTGAGGTCTCGTGGCCTACTACATGCTGTCAGACAGGTTCTGTTTAAATTAGTTCTTAATTCTACAGGTCTGGTAATAATCAGACATGTAGTTAGTCAACATTTATCCATTATTTATTTACATAGTGGACATTTATTTTTTTGTATTGAACCTGGTTGATTTGGACAGCTATTTACCTGAATGAATGAAATCTTTTAAAAAGTTGTTGTGATTACTCAGGTAATCTATGTCTGATGTTTATTAATGAAAAAAAGCAAACACTTTTTTTTACAAGACTAAAAGAAAGGAAACCAATGGGGAAATATGTTTCAAGTAGCATCAATAAAGGTCTCTTGAGCATCCCTACAGGTAACCTAACCACTAACAAAATTCTCTTCCTGTTAGCCACGGTATCTCTGGCAACAGTTCCCCTGGAGACGGGCTTTGCCGCATTTCTATGGTTCATTTAGCAAAGTCCTAATGCGTGTCCCCCTGAACAGCTACAGCTTCAGCATAAAGCAGCAGTTTACTGCCGTAAGCAGCGTTGAGGCTGTGGTTTGTGTTTGACCAGAGATTAGGCAGACCGGAGCTTTTATGCTCGTTCTGCTGTTCAATGATGATAAGCGCTGCTGCGGGCCATTGTGTCTGAGCCAGCAGCCGAGGGACATGAGAGTGTAAAGTTAAACTGACAGAAAGCATGTTTGTTTTTTTTGTATTATTCATTAGGGGTGTGAGCCCCTAGAAAGCAAGGATGACATATACATAACATAGATGTATTGCAGTGAAGCAAGACTCGGATCTTTTTGTTTGTGTGGAAAGACAACCAATAACTGGAGATGAAGGGGAGTTTAACAATCGTGACTTTTACTGCATTATAAGATTGATCTTCTTTAATAAATCTACATAAACAAAAGACTCCTGCTGCAAACCAAGACATGCAGATACAATATGATAATATTTCAGATTGGATGGTTGAGTCACGGCGTGAGATTAACAATAATATACGGTAATAATAATTGCTCATTAAATTATAATGATCAAATTATTATATTTAGTAAAAGTGTTTACAAATCTAAATCTGAAAAGTGTGTTATGCATTTCACATATCCAGAGTAAACTTTTGAATGTTGTCCAACAAATGTATCTTGATCCCATGTGAGCAGTGTCGTGATGTTAAGGATTTGTGTAGACCGCTAGTCTCAAACTCAGGAGTCCTTCACACAGTTGGTGTACATTGTATATTTATGTTCTGTTTTTTCAGTCTTGGTTTTCAGTTCAGATTCCACTCAGTTTCTTTTTTTTTTTTAAAGTTAAGTTTCTCTTGGCAAATCTCAGTTTCTTTTCCTCACTTGGTGAGAAAAAGAGCACAGAAGACGCTTGTTCTGTGTGCTTCCTGTTTTCTCTATTTCTATTTCTCTGTTTCCTCGTTTCCTTTCTGATGTATTTTAAGTCATTCTTTAGTTGAGTAGTATTCAACTTAAAAATGTTTTTAGTTTTTTTGGTTTTTGTGATCTTATTTTCTATTTATCCATTCAGTGCCATTAGATTTCCCCGTATTTTCATCTACTGGTCGTGGCGTGGTTTTGATATTCAAAGGATAGATTAAACAGTGATATGTGAAATCTTTAATGCTTGTGATATTACTTTCCCCCCCCAAACCCAGTCATGAATGTGGCAGAAGTGCAGTTGTTTGCCATTTGCTTTGTTCCTAGGAGACAATCTGAACAGCACTGCCAGCAGCAGGGTAATATTATCTGCATTACAGGACTCTGGGGGTTGTAGCCAGGGTGATGTGATGGGAGATAACACCATGCCTGGAGCACATATTCTCTGATTGTTGACCATTATACTGTACAGAATAAATGATCACGCTGAAATTGTGCCTTGTGTCTGGGGAATGATTTCAGCCATCCTGCCTTTTTTTTTTTTTTTTTTTTGCCAGTGAGTGTATTGCCTACTGATTCGTGTTTTGGTCGAGCCACTTGCCTCCACATACAAAAAAATAAAAATAAAAAATCGACTTACATTATGCTGATGTAGTAGTTTTCTCGCTCTGCGATTATTGGAAATGTTTCTGGTTTAGCTTTACCATTAGAGAATCAGCCAGTTTTTAAAATGGACTGTAGCTCTTTCACCTTTAATGTTTTATAAACAGCATAATCACATCCTAATTAAAACCTCAGCAGGTTCACAACATGGAACAATGGCAAATTATGAACTCCTGTTGAAGCATTACAGTGGGAAACAAGAAATGTAATGCTCAGTGTGTAGCTTATTGTTTATTAGATGTTTGTCTAAATGCTTTTAATCAACTATGAAACAAATCTAACTAGATTTTTTTCATAATCAAGTTTGTGTTTCATTCTATAATATCTTATTTACAACTCTATTAAACTAAACCAGGTGTCAGAGTACATAACCTCCATCAAACTGAAAGACTCAGATATAAAGTTTAATTTCTAAGTTAGTATTAACTGAGCAATAGATTAACACCTCCAAAATGCAGTAATTTGTTTAGACCTGCATTGCATTGTTACCTTATAGAGCCAATATTTCAAATAAAGAACTTTTTCACCTGCCTTGTAAGTGAGAGTAAAGTTTATTCGACCACTTTCAGCCAGCTGATCAGGAGTGCTCAGCAACAGTTTGGAGAAGGAGAATGTTGGGTTTCTCTGCTTCATACGTGAGGGATAATTCCAGTCACTGGCCTTTTCTTCTCTCTTAACTTATACTGCAGACGTAGAAGGATGTAAAATTGTAATAACCTATTTAACGCATTTGAGCATTTTTCTGTGGAATGTCAATCCCAAGTTATTTGCAGAAAATCCACGTTTACATGTTGTTGTTTTTTACATCTTATCTAAAATATTCTGATGACACAATTGGCTTGGGTTTGTAACGCAGCCAATTCAGGAGCTGCATTTATTCTCGTTGGTGCTGATTGGCAGAGGTAAAGACTGAAGATGTTAATTTCTGTGGTTGTCCAAAGCGCTTTGTGTACATTAAAATTACTAGCATTGTTAGAAGGTGTGTCAAGTATCCGTGGACTGGATTTGGTCTCCAAACACTGCAAATACCAGGTGACCCTCTATAGACGGACACTGAAAACCAACTCATCCATAGTCTGGACTCTGCATGTACATGAAAACATAATACATTTTAAGCAGGCTTCAATCTACTTTGAGTTGCATCATGTCGTTCAGTGAAAAGCCATCATTCTGTGCTTAATATGAAATGTTTTTTTTAAATTATTATTTAGTGTGAAATATATTAAGTCAAATTATGTGTTGCTGTTGCACAATCACACTCGACTGAATGTGGAAAAGTGTAATAAATTATAGGATTTCTGCTGCCACCTCTTTCTCCAAGCAAGGGAATACTGATCCCACTGATTTCTCCACAACTCTTTAACCTTTAACCTTTGTTCACTTTGAAGTATTGAATGCCTCTTTACAGCACCAGACACATTAACATGATCAAACGCCTGCCATTGTGTGATAGCATCCCCAAAAACAGATTGATTTCCATAGCTAGTGAAGCTAACGCGCAGTTCTGTCTTCAGACTTTCTAGCTAGCAAATAAAATAAAAAGTTAATATTATAATCATCTGTTGAGAGGAATTGATACTTTGTTTTCATTGTCTAAGACAACACAGTGAGAACAAACGTGTCTTAAATTTTTTTAATTTAGCTTAAAATGCTACCGCTAACCCTCAAAGCTAAAATCTTACTTGCCGTCATGGGCTTGTATATTTGAACATTGTATTACAGTTTTTATTTCGCTCTTCATTGTTTATAGTGCTATTCAGTTGTAAAGAATCATCCCTCAAGTCTTGATGTAAACAGGAATTCAACATGATTTTTCTTAGTTTTCTTACTACTTTGAGTTTTTACTTCCAGCTAGCCGTCATTTTCAGAGGAAAGTTTGTTTTATGTTGCATAACTTGTTTTCAGTAGCTTATAGTTTGTATTGAAACCAACCTTTTTTTTAAAGTCACAGTTTTCTTTTACTGTTTATCTGCTATAAACAAACAATATTCCCATTTTTTTTAGACTTCCCAATATCATGGTGGCTTATAAGGACTCTTCTTATATTTTTTATACTATTTCATATCCAAAAGTAACATGGCTATTCAAAGATAAAGAAGAGTTGGTTTTCTCTCAGGTGAATGCATGCATTCAAAACCCACACATTAGCAATGATAAGGTACTGACTGTTATCCAGAAAACCATGGAGATTTAAGTGGCAGCTTCAGCGTAGATAAAATTAATGAGGTTGCTCTCCTCCCACACAGAAACACGCGTGATCATCACGGTGCTCGTAGGACATTAGTTAGTGTGTCAGAGGAGTGAGGTCTGCCCTCAAGATTTACTGCTGTGGTCAGATTGTGAACTGGCTCCTGCTCTGTCAAAAGAAAACAGAGAGACCAAGAGAAATGAAGAAGAAAAAGGATGAAAAGTTGGGAGAGAAGCAAACTGTTCTTTATAATGAATAGACCGTGCTCTCAGAATGTCTACCCCTATAAAAATTACCTTAGTCTATTTCTAAAGCATTTACGTTTTTCATAATATTTTATTATCTTTGCTTGTAAAAAACATATTTCTAATGAGCAGCATCCATATTTGTGAGTGAAGCTGATGATTAAGCACGCTGTAATATTAATCAGAATGTCTGTGTGACTTTTCAGCAATTCAAACACTTATTTCCCAGCTATTGCTTCAGGGGCTGGAATAATGAGTCTCTTTTCTAATGACTTTAGCAGCTGATGGGGAAGACAGAGCAGCCGATTATAGAATCAAAGGTTTGTCTCTGAGGATAAGAACAGTAGGTGCGCCTACTGAACATCTGCCTGAGTTGAGAAAAAAGAAAGGTCTCTTCTATTAGTCGTTTGTGATTAAAGAAAATGTGGGAGGAAAGCGCAGAATGGAGGGATACTGGGGCACAACTGTGCGACTGATTGTGTTATCCTTTTTTTATTTATTTATTTATTTTAGTTTTCACATGTTTTTTGTTTAATGCTGTCTTTAAAGAACATTGCAGCAACAAAGCGTTCTCTGCACGGAGTTTGCATGTTCTCCCTGAACATCTGTGGGTTCTCTTCAGGTTCTGTTCTTGGACGATGGGAGGAGTTTAGAGTAATCGGTTACTTTGAATTGTGAGTGTGTGCATGGTTGTCTGTCCAGCATGTCTCTGTGTTGCCCTGCGATGGACTGGCAACTTGTTCACCACATAACCCGTCCCTGGAGATGGGCACCAGCTTCCACGCGACCCTGCAAGGATAACTGGGTTTAGATGATGGATGGATTACTTTCTTTTCCAGGCTGGCTTACAAAGAGGTTACAGAAGCTTTCTTTTTATTATTTTTATTTTTGTCGTAGAGTAGCGAGTCCTCTTTTAGTCTCTGTTTAGACAAGACATGTGACTTTGTGTCCACTGGAGTAGATTAGCTTTTTTCTTATTCCTAGTTTCCATTCTTCACTCTCTTAATCAAATCATACCGCAGCTAGGGATTACAGATTACTCTCACAGTTGGACGACATTGAGACAAATTATTACTATTTCACATCAGTGTATAGCATGATTGAATTGGTTTTACCTAAAACAGAAAAACAACACATATTTTGATTGCTTGATTGTTTGATTTTCATAGCGTTGCTACTCTCCATGTATTTGGTGAAAAATATTTTCAAAGAATCACCATCTTTAAAACTTACTTTACAAATAAATCCACCTTTTATTCCTAAAATCAGCTGCTCTTGTTCTGGGTGATTTTTCACTAAGATTTTCTGATCTGATCCAAAAACAATACCTTGGCTTGATGTCACTTCGCGTCCCCTGTATGCTAATAGAGAGACATCAGGCGGCTAGCTGCAAGTGCACATTCAGTTGGTTAAAAAAGAGAATTGTCAATGTAATTGATTTATGATGAAAAATAACAAAGAGTTTTATGTCTTCATGCAGAGAACGTGTGATTTCCTGCTGCGGGAGAAACTGGTTTATATTTACCAGGTTTCCCTCCAAACTTTGTCCCCACAGAGACGGATCTGTGCAGAAAACGACACTCTTTGAATCTTTATATTTGACAATAAACCTTGAAATTTGTGTTCTTGAAGATATTTGACTTGGGAGATGATCACATCCGCATTCTCATTTTTCTCTCTAAAGGCCACCTAATTGTCAACGTAGATGTAGCACAGTTTATGACTTTCTGTCTGCTG
>NW_006799945.1:1165061-1175528 GCF_000485575.1 Poecilia formosa
TCCCTTTAGGTCTTGTCCCCCAATCAAAGTCCTACATGCTGCACATTTTCCTGCTTCTTTCCCAAATACTTTCTTTTAACCTAAACTGAATATAGCGTTCCTCCCTCGAGGCACCAGTGAAGAAAATCTCATTCTTCTCCATAATCTCTCTGTAAGAAGCTCACACAGAATTCTATCTCCTCTCATCTGTCTTTCTTACCCCGTTTCTTCCATTACTTATTTTTGACTGACTTTTCCTTTCTGCATTAGCATTTTTGTGCAAGAGCAGCACATGAAGTAGCTGATTTGTGCACAGTTTGTTCTGGACACTGGTTTTCCAACATTTCCAACCCCTGTTTAGCCCAGTTACTAACCAATAACCACCTGCTTCATCCACAGAGGAACGATCCCATATGCAAATCTGACTCTAAAATGTTCACTGGGCCATCTTGAACCTGTTTGTTGACATTTGTGGTTGGGGAAAAAAAATGAAGTTTTCAGTTTCTGGGGACAGAGGGATCTGTTAGAAATACAAGTGAAAGGTTGAATGTAATGAAATGGGGGGGTGGGGGGGAGTTTTAGGTTAAGCTAGTGTCTAAAGACCAAAAGAAGAGACACGGCACCTGCACCTTAAAGAATTGAATTCATTAGGTAGGAAGGTTTCTGTTTGAAAGCTGCAGATGAAGATGGATTGTGATAAGTCCAAACAAATATTCTAATCATTGTAAGAATTTCTTCACGAGAGGAAATCGTAAGGCTTGGAATGTCCGAGCTGGAATCCTGATCTAAATCTGTCAGAAAGTGTGTGGTGCCACCTGTCCTCACAGTGTGATGGGTAGAAAGTCGAGTGGAGAAATATTGAAGTGACAAACTCATGCAGAGAACTGAAAGCTGAATTTGAATTAAAATCTGCTTCAGCAGTTATCAAACTAAGGATCTGAACATTTTAACAGCCATGTGTGGAATCTGGAGAGCCACTCTGGATGTTTATTCTTTGTTATCTGACAGCAATGAAAGGGGTGTGGTAGGCTGATGCTCTGGTAACCCTCCGCCCTTCTGGAGACTGACTCACAGGTTTGAAACTTGACTCAATCACTCACCATTGACTCACCTTTTTCAGACTGGTTTCAGTTACGTGTTTTTTGTTTTTTTTTTCTTAGGTTGCCTTTATCACTCAGATAAAAACTTATTGAGTGAGATTTGCCTGAAAGGTCGATCAGTCCAAGTTTTGTGTGAGTTGCTTTTATTTGGGGTTTGAAAAATATGTTTCATAGTTCTTCCAGTTTTCAAAAAAGCTCATAGACCAATATTTGTTATCAGAAAGGCACATTTGAGGTATATTCTCATTTATGTTATTTATAGCAGAGCTTCTGTTTCAATCCATGCGCTCATAGATGCAGTGTTTTTGAAAGAAGCCATACTTCGCTGTTTTGAAAACACTCTCCGCTTGCACAGATGAGTAGGTGTTAACTAATGATATGACATTGAGATGCTATGAAAAGAATATGCCTGCTTTCATCACCAGATGGTAGCAGAAAAAAAAGAGCACACATTAGCATAGGTGTATGTAGTGTTTCTGCTGCGATTCCCTGCCTGGTCTTGCTTTCAATCACGGTTTAGGCTGTAAATATATTTATTAAAGATGTTGGTATATCCAATACTGCTTGGCTTGGCTCCATGCCATTGTTCATCCTATCATCTAAAGTATCTGTTGGTATCCATCCAAAATGTTTGAGTTGTTTTTGAAGTTGAAGGAAGTGGTAATAATCGTCTTGGCTCCTTGACCTAACTGTGGCGAGCTGAGCCCGTAACCTTCAGAGATGGCAGCTGTCAGACTGCCAAAGGAGCTGGGATAATTGAAATGACTGTCTGTGTAAACTGTGCCTTTCATCTTCATAATTATTCACTGTCCTCATTTGGCAAAAATATGCCTGTGCATTCACATTAATGTCGAAAGTCTGAGAGGTCGCTGTACGTTTCCTGATTAGTGTGTGTGTGTGTTTGTGTGCTATTCAATCTCTTCATTGCTCGACTGGGGTACAAAATGTATGTCAATTGAATGTGCAGATTCTAGAATGATCATGGGGACCTATGAATGATGGATCAGGTAATTGATGCTGGGGTTCTTGAAACTGTGGAAACAGATTGGCACAGTTCCAGTGTAAAGAGGGGGACTGAAGAGAGCAAGTAATTAGAGCTGAACTGTTACCAGCACATAAAAAAAATTGTGCAGCAATCAAATCGGGTGTGACGCTCGGTGAATGGATGTTGACAGCTAACTATATACAGCTCATATGCCCCTGCTGTGTATTGTAAAGACATCTTGACAATAGCGCAATCTTCATCTAAGACAGCATTTCCAAATATATTCTCCTTAGGCAGCCATCAGGAAATGCAACGCTGTAAAGGGATGATGTTTTTTTTTTTTTACATTTAGAAATCACAACACATTTCCATTAAGGGGAAATGTTTGATGCCTGCAGTTCTTCATATGATGTTTTACGTTCTTATGTGGCCTTTTTGTGGAGTTGTGGGAGCAATCAGAAGGTTCCCTAGTGCTCCTTGTTCTCCATTCATGGATAAAGGCTCTCACTGTGGTTTTCTAGGTTAATGAATGTCATTGATTTTTTTTTTCATACTTGTTCTTCCATTTTTTTTTTTTTTGGTCAAGGCATGATAAATTGTTATACAAGGTGAGGTCTCGTGGCCTACTACATGCTGTCAGACAGGTTCTGTTTAAATTAGTTCTTAATTCTACAGGTCTGGTAATAATCAGACATGTAGTTAGTCAACATTTATCCATTATTTATTTACATAGTGGACATTTATTTTTTTGTATTGAACCTGGTTGATTTGGACAGCTATTTACCTGAATGAATGAAATCTTTTAAAAAGTTGTTGTGATTACTCAGGTAATCTATGTCTGATGTTTATTAATGAAAAAAAGCAAACACTTTTTTTTACAAGACTAAAAGAAAGGAAACCAATGGGGAAATATGTTTCAAGTAGCATCAATAAAGGTCTCTTGAGCATCCCTACAGGTAACCTAACCACTAACAAAATTCTCTTCCTGTTAGCCACGGTATCTCTGGCAACAGTTCCCCTGGAGACGGGCTTTGCCGCATTTCTATGGTTCATTTAGCAAAGTCCTAATGCGTGTCCCCCTGAACAGCTACAGCTTCAGCATAAAGCAGCAGTTTACTGCCGTAAGCAGCGTTGAGGCTGTGGTTTGTGTTTGACCAGAGATTAGGCAGACCGGAGCTTTTATGCTCGTTCTGCTGTTCAATGATGATAAGCGCTGCTGCGGGCCATTGTGTCTGAGCCAGCAGCCGAGGGACATGAGAGTGTAAAGTTAAACTGACAGAAAGCATGTTTGTTTTTTTTGTATTATTCATTAGGGGTGTGAGCCCCTAGAAAGCAAGGATGACATATACATAACATAGATGTATTGCAGTGAAGCAAGACTCGGATCTTTTTGTTTGTGTGGAAAGACAACCAATAACTGGAGATGAAGGGGAGTTTAACAATCGTGACTTTTACTGCATTATAAGATTGATCTTCTTTAATAAATCTACATAAACAAAAGACTCCTGCTGCAAACCAAGACATGCAGATACAATATGATAATATTTCAGATTGGATGGTTGAGTCACGGCGTGAGATTAACAATAATATACGGTAATAATAATTGCTCATTAAATTATAATGATCAAATTATTATATTTAGTAAAAGTGTTTACAAATCTAAATCTGAAAAGTGTGTTATGCATTTCACATATCCAGAGTAAACTTTTGAATGTTGTCCAACAAATGTATCTTGATCCCATGTGAGCAGTGTCGTGATGTTAAGGATTTGTGTAGACCGCTAGTCTCAAACTCAGGAGTCCTTCACACAGTTGGTGTACATTGTATATTTATGTTCTGTTTTTTCAGTCTTGGTTTTCAGTTCAGATTCCACTCAGTTTCTTTTTTTTTTTTAAAGTTAAGTTTCTCTTGGCAAATCTCAGTTTCTTTTCCTCACTTGGTGAGAAAAAGAGCACAGAAGACGCTTGTTCTGTGTGCTTCCTGTTTTCTCTATTTCTATTTCTCTGTTTCCTCGTTTCCTTTCTGATGTATTTTAAGTCATTCTTTAGTTGAGTAGTATTCAACTTAAAAATGTTTTTAGTTTTTTTGGTTTTTGTGATCTTATTTTCTATTTATCCATTCAGTGCCATTAGATTTCCCCGTATTTTCATCTACTGGTCGTGGCGTGGTTTTGATATTCAAAGGATAGATTAAACAGTGATATGTGAAATCTTTAATGCTTGTGATATTACTTTCCCCCCCCAAACCCAGTCATGAATGTGGCAGAAGTGCAGTTGTTTGCCATTTGCTTTGTTCCTAGGAGACAATCTGAACAGCACTGCCAGCAGCAGGGTAATATTATCTGCATTACAGGACTCTGGGGGTTGTAGCCAGGGTGATGTGATGGGAGATAACACCATGCCTGGAGCACATATTCTCTGATTGTTGACCATTATACTGTACAGAATAAATGATCACGCTGAAATTGTGCCTTGTGTCTGGGGAATGATTTCAGCCATCCTGCCTTTTTTTTTTTTTTTTTTTTGCCAGTGAGTGTATTGCCTACTGATTCGTGTTTTGGTCGAGCCACTTGCCTCCACATACAAAAAAATAAAAATAAAAAATCGACTTACATTATGCTGATGTAGTAGTTTTCTCGCTCTGCGATTATTGGAAATGTTTCTGGTTTAGCTTTACCATTAGAGAATCAGCCAGTTTTTAAAATGGACTGTAGCTCTTTCACCTTTAATGTTTTATAAACAGCATAATCACATCCTAATTAAAACCTCAGCAGGTTCACAACATGGAACAATGGCAAATTATGAACTCCTGTTGAAGCATTACAGTGGGAAACAAGAAATGTAATGCTCAGTGTGTAGCTTATTGTTTATTAGATGTTTGTCTAAATGCTTTTAATCAACTATGAAACAAATCTAACTAGATTTTTTTCATAATCAAGTTTGTGTTTCATTCTATAATATCTTATTTACAACTCTATTAAACTAAACCAGGTGTCAGAGTACATAACCTCCATCAAACTGAAAGACTCAGATATAAAGTTTAATTTCTAAGTTAGTATTAACTGAGCAATAGATTAACACCTCCAAAATGCAGTAATTTGTTTAGACCTGCATTGCATTGTTACCTTATAGAGCCAATATTTCAAATAAAGAACTTTTTCACCTGCCTTGTAAGTGAGAGTAAAGTTTATTCGACCACTTTCAGCCAGCTGATCAGGAGTGCTCAGCAACAGTTTGGAGAAGGAGAATGTTGGGTTTCTCTGCTTCATACGTGAGGGATAATTCCAGTCACTGGCCTTTTCTTCTCTCTTAACTTATGCTGCAGACGTAGAAGGATGTAAAATTGCAATAACCTATTTAACCCATTTGAGCATTTTTCTGTGGAATGTCAATCCCAAGTTACTTGCAGAAAATCCACGTTTACATGTTGTTGTTTTTTACATCTTATCTAAAATATTCTGATGACACAATTGGCTTGGGTTTGTAACGCAGCCAATTCAGGAGCTGCATTTATTCTCGTCGGTGCTGATTGGCAGAGGTAAAGACTGAAGATGTTAATTTCTGTGGTTGTCCAAAGCGCTTTGTGTACATTAAAATTACTAGCATTGTTAGAAGGTGTGTCAAGTATCCGTGGACTGGATTTGGTCTCCAAACACTGCAAATACCAGGTGACCCTCTATAGACGGACACTGAAAACCAACTCATCCATAGTCTGGACTCTGCATGTACATGAAAACATAATACATTTTAAGCAGGCTTCAATCTACTTTGAGTTGCATCATGTCGTTCAGTGAAAAGCCATCATTCTGTGCTTAATATGAAATGTTTTTTTTAAATTATTATTTAGTGTGAAATATATTAAGTCAAATTATGTGTTGCTGTTGCACAATCACACTCGACTGAATGTGGAAAAGTGTAATAAATTATAGGATTTCTGCTGCCACCTCTTTCTCCAAGCAAGGGAATACTGATCCCACTGATTTCTCCACAACTCTTTAACCTTTAACCTTTGTTCACTTTGAAGTATTGAATGCCTCTTTACAGCACCAGACACATTAACATGATCAAACGCCTGCCATTGTGTGATAGCATCCCCAAAAACAGATTGATTTCCATAGCTAGTGAAGCTAACGCGCAGTTCTGTCTTCAGACTTTCTAGCTAGCAAATAAAATAAAAAGTTAATATTATAATCATCTGTTGAGAGGAATTGATACTTTGTTTTCATTGTCTAAGACAACACAGTGAGAACAAACGTGTCTTAAATTTTTTTAATTTAGCTTAAAATGCTACCGCTAACCCTCAAAGCTAAAATCTTACTTGCCGTCATGGGCTTGTATATTTGAACATTGTATTACAGTTTTTATTTCGCTCTTCATTGTTTATAGTGCTATTCAGTTGTAAAGAATCATCCCTCAAGTCTTGATGTAAACAGGAATTCAACATGATTTTTCTTAGTTTTCTTACTACTTTGAGTTTTTACTTCCAGCTAGCCGTCATTTTCAGAGGAAAGTTTGTTTTATGTTGCATAACTTGTTTTCAGTAGCTTATAGTTTGTATTGAAACCAACCTTTTTTTTAAAGTCACAGTTTTCTTTTACTGTTTATCTGCTATAAACAAACAATATTCCCATTTTTTTTAGACTTCCCAATATCATGGTGGCTTATAAGGACTCTTCTTATATTTTTTATACTATTTCATATCCAAAAGTAACATGGCTATTCAAAGATAAAGAAGAGTTGGTTTTCTCTCAGGTGAATGCATGCATTCAAAACCCACACATTAGCAATGATAAGGTACTGACTGTTATCCAGAAAACCATGGAGATTTAAGTGGCAGCTTCAGCGTAGATAAAATTAATGAGGTTGCTCTCCTCCCACACAGAAACACGCGTGATCATCACGGTGCTCGTAGGACATTAGTTAGTGTGTCAGAGGAGTGAGGTCTGCCCTCAAGATTTACTGCTGTGGTCAGATTGTGAACTGGCTCCTGCTCTGTCAAAAGAAAACAGAGAGACCAAGAGAAATGAAGAAGAAAAAGGATGAAAAGTTGGGAGAGAAGCAAACTGTTCTTTATAATGAATAGACCGTGCTCTCAGAATGTCTACCCCTATAAAAATTACCTTAGTCTATTTCTAAAGCATTTACGTTTTTCATAATATTTTATTATCTTTGCTTGTAAAAAACATATTTCTAATGAGCAGCATCCATATTTGTGAGTGAAGCTGATGATTAAGCACGCTGTAATATTAATCAGAATGTCTGTGTGACTTTTCAGCAATTCAAACACTTATTTCCCAGCTATTGCTTCAGGGGCTGGAATAATGAGTCTCTTTTCTAATGACTTTAGCAGCTGATGGGGAAGACAGAGCAGCCGATTATAGACTCAAAGGTTTGTCTGAGGATAAGAACAGTAGGTGCGCCTACTGAACATCTGCCTGAGTTGAGAAAAAAGAAAGGTCTCTTCTATTAGTCGTTTGTGATTAAAGAAAATGTGGGAGGAAAACGCAGAATGGAGGGATACTGGGGCACAACTGTGCGACTGGTTGTGTTATCCTTTTTTTTATTTATTTATTTTTTTTTTTAGTTTTCACATGTTTTTTTGTTTAATGCTGTCTTTAAAGAACATTGCAGCAACAAAGCGTTCTCTGCACGGAGTTTGCATGTTCTCCCTGAACTCCTGTGGGTTCTCTTCAGGTTCTGTTTTTGGACGATGGGAGGAGCTTAGAGTAATCGGTTACTTTAAATTGTGAGTGTGTGCATGGTTGTCTGTCCAGCATGTCTCTGTGTTGCCCTGCGATGGACTGGCAACTTGTTCACCACATAACCCATCCCTGGAGATGGGCACCAGCTTCCACGCGACCCTGCAAGGATAACTGGGTTTAGATGATGGATAGATTACTTTCTTTTCCAGGCTGGCTTACAAAGAGGTTACAGAAGCTTTCTTTTTATTATTTTTATTTTTGTCGTAGAGTAGCGAGTCCTCTTTTAGTCTCTGTTTAGACAAGACATGTGACTTTGTGTCCACTGGAGTAGATTAGCTTTTTTCTTATTCCTAGTTTCCATTCTTCACTCTCTTAATCAAATCATACCGCAGCTAGGGATTACAGATTACTCTCATAGTTGGATGACATTGAGACAAATTATTACTATTTCACATCAGTGTATAGCATGATTGAATTGGTTTTACCTAAAACAGAAAAACAACACATATTTTGATTGCTTGATTGTTTGATTTTCATAGCGTTGCTACTCTCCATGTATTTGGTGAAAAATATTTTCAAAGAATCACCATCTTTAAAACTTACTTTACAAATAAATCCACCTTTTATTCCTAAAATCAGCTGCTCTTGTTCTGGGTGATTTTTCACTAAGATTTTCTGATCTGATCCAAAAACAATACCTTGGCTTGATGTCACTTCGCGTCCCCTGTATGCTAATAGAGAGACATCAGGCGGCTAGCTGCAAGTGCACATTCAGTTGGTTAAAAAAGAGAATTGTCAATGTAATTGATTTATGATGAAAAATAACAAAGAGTTTTATGTCTTCATGCAGAGAACGTGTGATTTCCTGCTGCGGGAGAAACTGGTTTATATTTACCAGGTTTCCCTCCAAACTTTGTCCCCACAGAGACAGATCTGTGCAGAAAACGACACTCTTTGAATCTTTATATTTGACAATAAACCTTGAAATTTGTGTTCTTGAAGATATTTGACTTGGGAGATGATCACATCCGCATTCTCATTTTTCTCTCTAAAGGCCACCTAATTGTCAACGTAGATGTAGCACAGTTTATGACTTTCTGTCTGCTGTTTGACAGCATTGCCCCATTTATCAAATTAACTACTGTCACATAGCTGTGCAATCACAGGAGAATTACAGGAAGAAGAAGAAGAAGAAGAAGAAAAAACAGGCGATTGCTTGGTGGTAGATCTGTCCCCTCCAGCGAAGCTGAAGATGTTCTTTCATTTCTGCAGCTTTCTTCTTTCACTTTCTGTCCCAACCCCCTTTCTTTTGTGCTAAATTATCTCTAAATTGGAAATTTAAAGGCTGGGGGGGACACAGGGGAACACAATCTGCTCCCTAAGCTCCATAAATGATACATTTATACAATATGTCTGCTAAGCAGTAATGAGAATTGCTGTTTATTTGGTCATCAGGGATCCACGTTATTTATCTCCAGCATCCAGACTAAACCTCCAAAGAATCCACTGTACCCTCAAAGCACGATGAATTTGAATCAGATTTTTGGGTGGGGTGTGAGAGGGGGGTGGGGGGGGTCTCAAAACACATCTTGTGATTATGTTCTCCTCCCTCATCAAAGGGCTGGATTAGGAAGGAAAGCTCTGAGTAAAACCAGCCTCTTATAGGGCTGCACAGAGCTTTGAGGTAAGTGTGTAAATGTATTTGTGTGTTTGAGGAAGAGCTTATAATGGTAATGTTCGGATGACAGCCCTGTTCTGTAGGTTCAATAAAGGCGTCAGCAGGCAGAACAGATTTATGACTGGCACTCTGAGGGGAAAGCCTGATGGGGGAGGATGGAAAGGAAACTCGCTGTCGAGGATATCTTATCCCTCCTTTGAGAATCACCTCCTTTCTCGCTTTAATATCATGGCTCTCGGGTGCTGCATTGTCTCTGGGCTTTCTTCTGATGGTTACACTTTTGACCCCCTGTTTTTTTTGTTTGTTTTTTTTTGTTTTTTTACAAACACTGCAATCAGTTTGTCTCCTCTCCTGGCCACAGATCTTCTTCAACTCAAACAAAGCTTTTAATTCTGAGTATATGTGAAAATGGATAATACAAATCAATACTTGCTCGCATTCGCACTGTAGCAGCTTGTCGATATGCTGTAAATGTGGCCAAGACGGAGGGAAAAACAAGTTGCAGAGTAAAAGGCAGAGGGTGATCTGAGAGAGGCCTGACATGCGGTGATAAAATGAAATGAAAAACAAGCCAAGTGGATTCCCAGAATCTTTTTTTTTTTTTTTTTTTACTTGCACTCACCTTTTGTAGAAAGTGGCACTAAATAAAACTGCTCATGATGTACAAATGGCAAACATGATTCCATTGTCGTGGTAAAAAAGAAGCCTCGTGTTTTTATAAATCACAAGCTAGTAAAAATAATTTGAAATTTACTAGGCTCTTCAACATACAAACAAAAATAGGAAGATGTGAAAAACCTTTCTCACTGTTGACTTCAGAGGGGGCAATCCTTGCTAATTTGATAGTGGGGAACAGTTGCTTAGATATCTTTTCTTTTTGGCATTATCCAACACCTGTCTGTATTTTTCACACTGTGAACCTGCTTTAATAGAGGTGATCTGACCTGCTGCTGACCAGTTAATGAAGTGCTTTAATAAACAGCTCCTGGTCGTTACCTGCTATGGAAGCAGCAATGGTTAATGT
>NW_006799945.1:1175826-1227211 GCF_000485575.1 Poecilia formosa
ACCAGCTCCCACATACTGTAGAGCAGCCACATGTCACCTTCAGTGTCATTAACACCCAGTTAGGCGGATGCCAGTGTTATTGTAGTTCTCCGCCTTCTGCAGGAACGTGCCCTGTAGCTGTTCCCCTCCCAAACGCTGTTTCCATGCACGCATTTTAGAGGAAAGTTTACACGTGCGTTTTATTTTTTTTATTGCTGGGACCTGTATTAGGTTTTGCTTTCAGTAGCTCCAAGTAGGAATCAATAAGTTGCCTGTTTTTTTGTTCAGTGATATTTTTGGTGCTTTATTATCTTTATGTAAGATGTCCTTCATGGAACACGAGAGGAAGGGGGGGAAACAAAAAGGTCAGGAGAGGCAACAAATGGGTGAAAACCCAAGTAAAATATTCATAAAAAATTGTGTAAATTAAAAAAAAAAAAAAGTGGTTCAGGGCAATCTATGGCTTAATTTCCATGGTTTGCAAATCAAGCCATGGAAAAATAGTTTCATTTAATTATTTTTACTTACAGTCACAGCACCCATTTTTACTCCTTGGTGTTTACAGCTGCAAATAGTTGTTTTCTCCATTATTTTAGACTTTAGTGTTTTCTTTGGACTGTGTTACATTAAAACTGCATGCGTCATTTCGAGAAATGGCATTTTTCCAAACAAATCTATGATTTAAATAGTAAAATGCTCTGAGTGTGTTCAGTGTTATTAAAAAACAGCTGCAGAGTTATTTCTCAAAAAAGAAAAACTCCAGTTTTTATTTTATTTTATTTTTTTATGCATACTATTAATGCACCAAGGCAGAGCTAGAAACCCAGAAAGAAAAACATGCTAGTAGCGCACTCACTCATTTTCAACTGGGTATTTTTAAAAACCCCACCCGGTATTTTTACACCACCAATGACTCTGCAAGCGTCACACTGGGAACTATGGTTTGCTGAAAGGTTTGGCATTGTGGGAAGAGGCTGTTTGCCCCACACAGAGTTTCTGTGTTGGGTTGTTCCCTCTGGCAGCATGCCGTTGGTCAAAGAAGGCGCAGCGGGCATCACCCGTCAACAACAGTGAGCTTTGGAAATCATGGGTGGGCATAAATGCGACAGACTGGCGACCTGTCCAGGGTGAACCCCGCCTCTCGCCCGGAACGTTAGCTGGAGATAGGCACCAGCAACCCTCCCCACCCCACTAAGGGACAAGGGCATAAAGAAGATGGATGGATGGATGGATGGGGGGGGGGCATAATGCCTTGACGCTGAATGCCCTCCTTCTGTGTTGTTAACTTCAATCCTTTAATTGTAAACTGCACATAGATTGTTGCTGCTACGTATGGATGTTGTGGAAAGGTAAATTTGTTATAAAGTTGAGCATTGTGTTTTAGTGTGACACTTGTGAATTGACACAGTATGCAAAAGTAACTACAGTGACTTTCAAATGTAGTTTATGGAAGAAGACTTTCATCATGTCTAACCAGGATTTTAACTTGGTGTTCTGCAGCCAGAACCTTTTACCTTTTACAGCTGTTACACTCTGAAATAAAGAACCTTCTACAAAACTACAGGGAAATATAAAAATATTGACAAATGTTTCATTTAAAAAAAAAATACAGTTTTTTTTTTTGAGTCATTTTAAATGCTGAGTACTCTTTCACAAAGCTCCACCCTGAAGGTTCAGAGTGATATTAAAAGTGTATCTCTCAATTAGGGCTTGTATTTTGGTTCATTCAGTGGAAACAAAGTCTGATTCAGCATATAAAAAATACCATATTTTTAGAAACTACAGTATTTGAAGCACCTAAAAGAAAACTTTCTTTTGAAGCACCTAAAAGAAAACTTTTAGGTGCTTCAAAAAGTTCTTCACTATCTCTTTAGAGTTCTTTCTTTCTGTCTTTCTTTCATCTGTCACACATCCTGCACTGATCTGCTGAACAAACAGCTCACTGGTCTTTGTTTCTTGTTCTGACTCCAATTAAAGTGAATCATATATCGCTGTATAAGTTATTAACGTCCATCGTTAAAATTTGAGAAGTTTGCAAATCAATAATACATTTTAATGATCCACCCTGTATTCTACTTAAAAAAAACAAACAAACAAACAAACAAAAAACAACCTTTAAGCAGTTTTCAGTTTTCTTTCTCAGGTGTTTCCTTTTGATGGTTTATGGTGTATGAACAAAGATGCAAGAGAAATTAATTTTATGTGCCCCAGTTTCCTGAGCTACTCTAATTAGAGTTGGAAATTAACTCTTCCAGACTTGGCAACCTTCTGAGAGCACGAAGCCAATCAGTAAATGGAATGCACAACTCCCTGTCTTTGTCTCAGTGCACTGCCATGCAGAAAACCTCAAATAATGAGCATAAATTGTGATTTGTAGGTCAAGGATGCTTTGATGTCTGTAGTAGAAGTGAAGGATTTTATGCAGATTTTGGTTTTTGCACAGGCTATTTAAGTGACAGTTTTTATGTCTTGGTAAGCAAATTTTAACTATGGTTCTATAGCATGAACAAGACCGCAGTTTGACTTTACCATCTATCCATCGATCAATCCAGCCGTCCCTTTCCTTAGAGCCCCGTATTTAAAGCCTGATGACTGTAGAAATATCTGCTATGCAGCCACTGTGAACTTTAGTATTTAAACTTTAAGAAATTGCTAAAAATATACTGAAAACTCTGGAAGCCTGAGTCAGAAAAATTAAAGATTTGATTGCCCCGCTAGCCCAGAAGTCACATCAGCATCTGCATGTCCGTAATACCGTAGCATCAATTTCAAAAACCTTTTAAAGGTCTTAAATTGCTGTTTGACTTTTGTCCTCAACAGATGGCCATTTCACTGGAACTCCTCCAACATACGGTTACGACGCAGACCGAGCAGAGGAGCAGCGGCGGCACCATGACATCCTGCCGTACATTGACGATTCGCCATCATCCTCGCCGCACCTCAGTTCCAAGAGCCGCAGCAGCCGGGACACGCTCTCCTCAGGATCACTGGAGTCCTCCAAGTCGGTCAGTGTGCCATCGCGTCTTCTCATCAGTATCAGCTGACACTTTCCTTTACTTTTCCTGCAAAAGCAAACTAAAGCCAGGGTTTAAGAATACACAAATATGTTTGAAAAGGGCGAATATTTTTCACCTTCCAACTTTTCATCAGCTGAAGGTTCTCTAGGCCTATCGCTTTAAATTAAAACGTTTCTATAAAAACATGTTTTTCCACCCTGCAGCCTGACACCCAAGAAAGAAACAAATTAGCCTTCAGAGATTGACTGCTTCTGGGAGAGTATTTGGCAGAATTATTCCTCATCCCCATAACTTTACAACCATCTCTATCCTTCTTCCATTTCTCTTCCTTCTGCCTTTCTGTATTTGTAAAAATAGATACAGCGATATTTAACGTTTGACACTCTTTACAGATTATAGTGAAGATGACATATACACCAAAGAGCTGCTTTTCTTAGTTTTTTTGTGACGAAAGTAAAAATGGAAGGGTGCCACGGTTTAAAGGAATAGGTTAAAATGGCTTCTGAGCGGTGAGATCTACAGTATGTGTTGGTTGTCATGAGGATTTTTTTAGTTCATAACCTTTCAATCTTTAATACACCTGGGGAGCGTTCACAGGACACAAGAAGTGTAATAAATAGCTTACATCTGACAATAAATAGTGGTGGTTGACTTAATTGTTTGACCGGGGAACTTAGGATTCAGATTTAAGTCGTCCAAAAACATATACAACTATGGCAGCATAAATAGACCCTCTTCAATTGTACCATTGCACCTAATGGGATGTTGTTTTTTTAAATATTCATGTTAGGTAGATATTTGACTACAAACTCATATCTAATACTAGTCCTCTACTCCTTCTGCTAAAATAACAGGGTTGTTTTTTTTTTCCCATCTTCTCATATAATAGTAACTCTGATAGTTTTTCCTTCCCTAAAGTTATGTTGAAACTGATGGAGGTGCAGGAACGTCACATTTTTATAGGGAAATTACACAGGTTGTGAATTCAAGAAAAAAATCTAGTGTAGATGTGATCACATGGTAGCAAAGGTGTACTATGTTAGCAGTACCATGATGATAACATTCCCTCTAGGATCCCAGAAACATTATGTTTGGTTTTAATTGATTGTAAAAGGGGCATTACTAAGGTTCTATACTATAATTCTTCAAAGTAAATTTGCACAAGACATCAACAGGTAATGAATATTGCTCTAATCCATTTATTATTTAATGGATTTCTCTGCTACCTAATCACATAAATTGTTTGCTGGTTTCTTTCACCGCAGTTTTAGCTCCAGAGCAGCCCTCCTCTGAAAGACAGTCAAATGTATGACGCAACACTTAAACAATCCTCCCTTAACAAATTCCCAGCACAGTCAAACAGACTTTCATGGGCTGCCAGAGCAACTATCGCTTTTTATTTGCCCTTTGAAAAGTCCTCCGCAAACATCGCCCCTGTCTCATTCTTTAATTTATGTATCAGAGCGCAGACAGGCTCAATTTGGCCCAGTGTGCGCTGACGGTTTTATGATGTCACTGTGGTGACTCACCATCAGAGATGATTTGATTTTTATCAGTGGCTCCTTTTCTCTTTCCTCCTATTGTGACTTTTCCTCTCGTTAGAAAGTAAGAGGAGAATAGGGGTAACTGATCATGAAGACAGTTATATTGCTGCGAGAGTTGCAGAAGCGTAAATTAAGGACGGCTTTCTTCCTCAACCTATAAAGCAGATTTTTCATTTTATTTTTATTTTTTTTAGCTTTAAAGTTTGACTACCAGAGCTGCAACATCATAAAGCCTCTCAAATTTCACTGTTGTTGCTTCTCATATAATACTGTTGGTGAGGTCATGCCCCTGCTTGCTTTGGCTACATGAAACTTTGACATAATAACAATAAGAAATCAAATCTTTCTAGAGAATCTGGAATCTTTCATATTTCTAACTGAGGTGCAACACGGGATATTTTGGATGTAGCCAAGCAGACATGAATCACAACAGGAGTTAAATAAAAAGGAATGGCACAAATTGTTTGTGAGCAATTTGTAAAATAAAAATAAAAGCGTTAATAAAACTAATACAGGATTACTA
Source organism: Poecilia formosa (assembly GCF_000485575.1). Classification (NCBI taxonomy): domain Eukaryota; kingdom Metazoa; phylum Chordata; class Actinopteri; order Cyprinodontiformes; family Poeciliidae; genus Poecilia; species Poecilia formosa. Next base: position 1,180,890 of record NW_006799945.1, read on the forward strand.
TTTATTGTTGTCTTCTCAATCTTGTTAAAACTCTGTTATGGAGCTGCCTTTTTTCTTTTTTTTTTTTTTTTCACTGATCTGTTTCTTCTACAAACCTCAGTCACCCACAAACAAGTCAGAAGCGAATCAGATCATGAGAGCTTCTTGTTTAGGTGTGTAGCTTCAGTGCCGCTCGCAGACGCATCTTTAAGCTGGTCCCAAAGACGGGCTCATTACTTGCCAGCATAATGAATAAAAGATGGAATGTCTGGGCATCTACTCAGGTCTTCTATGTTCTGTCATCTGAATGGATGAAATAATGCTGAACCTGTGTCTTTTCTTTTTATGGCGTAACCTTTTTCTCTATGTTTTCTACTTTATAAGCATTGAGGGTGATAACACATTTTTTCTCATCGTCACAGCTACTTATTTTTTATTTTTTTGTTGTTGTTTTTTTAGGTCTTCATTATGAGCTGCATTAGAGCAATAAATCCATTACATTTTATTTTAGCAACACCTCAGTTAAAAGATAGCCCAGGAAAAAAAAATATTTAAATGTATTTTTATACATACTTTCTTTATATGTGTATTTTAGTGCCTATATATAATGAGCAATGGGAACATACAATGCAGCACAGAACAATAAACAATGTTATACATAATGCAGAAGCTGTCAAAATCCATCGTCAGACTGCTGTCATGAAAGGGGGTGTAAGAGAATAATAGAGAGAAATAAGACAGGAAAAGATCACACCACTGAAGCGTAAAACCTTTAAAGATGAGGCTTTGTTACATGGCCTATAAAAAGTATTCGCTCTCTTTCTTATAGGCCATTTTACCTTTTTTATTACTTTTGCAATTCAATCATGATCAATACAATATGGCTTTTTTTTTTTTACAAAAAAAAATCAAAACAATAAAACTCTTTAATGAATACTTTTTGCAGGCTCTGTACAAGAAGAGGAACAGACTGTTTCATTGTTGTTGTTTTTAGTGTGTAGTTTGTGCTTTAAAAACTTTTAGGAAAGAAATCTATTTTCACTTTTAAATGAAATGTTAAATTGTTAAATATGTGTACTGATTTATTTGTGTGTATTTGTGGACGTTGTGATATGTGTCCAAGTTTAATGATGACTGTTTTGCAGATTGTTAGAAATAATAAAAAAAGAGTCAGTCACGAGCTTCCTCTTTATGTTGTCTTTGGACAAATATGCATGGTGTGTTTTTATGTTTGTAGGGTTAGTAATTCAGGAAAAGGAAAGAAAAAGCTAGAAGTAAAAGACGTTTCAGAATTAAGTGATAGTCCAGGGGTTCCTAAGCTGAACATGAGCTTACCAGATCACATCACAAACCTTGCAAAACCTTTGAACCATATCACTGATTTCTCTGCAGTACAAATCACAGATGTTGTTGTTGGAGCCACATGCGCTCCACTGGATTTCTTGTGGTTCATTGTATGGAGAACGATAGAACTATCTAAATCAAAATTAAAAAGATGCAATTATGAATGTCTTGCTCTAGTCAAGTAGTATTTTTTTACAAAAATTATAGTGTTGCAGGAGTTGCAACATCATAAAAAAGTGTATTTAGTCATGCTTTTAATCTGCAGGTTAACAACCTCCTATGTAACGCGGTCTATAATAATCCCAGAGGGTTTCATCATCTATTCAGCCCTTAACTGTTCCCTGAAATCTGCATCATCGTCTACTTATGCAGTGGCCATGGAAACCGGTTTCAAACCCATTTGCCCCATCATTTTAATAAATGCATGTACGCCCACAGACATCGAAGCTCTCCCCGTAAGTGTGTGCAAAAACAGTGTAGAAGGCACGGTGCGACATATTGTACCCTGTAATGTAAAGCAACAATAAGTAGCGCTATTCTTAGAAATTCTTATTGAAAGTACTGAGAAGATTTGCTTTTTTTATATATATATTATTACTATGATAATGAGAAATATTGACTTTCCTTACTTACAGCCTGAATATGCTAAAACTGATTTAAATGTCATTTTCATATAATCTTTTTTTTTTATCATTTTGCATCATATAAACTGTGACACTGTATTGCCAAATATATTTGCAACCATTAAAATATTAATTTCAGTTGTGTCAAGCACTTCCTAGCACCGAGTCATGCTAGCTGCTTCCACATACGTTTGTGAAAGAACGGGATCTCAGCAGCTTAATAAATCCCACTGTAGTGCCATGACGAGATGCAGTGGCTCCAGCTGCTAATTTTCCTTACTACTAAATGTTCAATAGTGAACTGGTGGCAGAGGCTGAGGTTTCATTAGCCTCGGCTAAGAGGTTGCTAGCTTTCTGCGGATGTAGTAGCTGCGGACCTTCAAACTTCAAATGGACTTCAGATTAACAAGAGAGTTAACAAGTTTTATAGAATGGATCGCCATCATTAAGTTCAACTTGACTGACCTGAAAAGAGTCTTGACTTCAACCTGACAGAACATCTTCTGGGTGACAAGACAGGCCTTCTTGTCCAACATCAGTGTCTAACCTCACAAATGTGCTTCTCCTTGTGGAAGCTAACCATGAAGTATTAATCTTTATGGATTAGGAATTTGATGTCGGTCAAAATCAGGTGACGATAGATCTGCGAATACATTTGGCAATATATTGCATATGCGCCGCTGAGCTAGTTTCACTATCTGTTGTTGCAGACACTAGTTTCATCTCTATTACACCTGAAATATGTTTATTCCTCCCTTTAAAAATATTGTTTTTAGAGTTTTCTATGATTATTTTGATCCTCATTTCTCCTCTTCATCATTACCTACAGAGCTGAAATCCCCCACTTCCACACTGGAGCTTGTGTCTTTCTTCTGCATGCACATATTTAGGCCCCAACCTTTTTTCTGCCATGGGAGAAACCCTGTCTGTTTGAGTTATTTCAGAGTTTTTGGTTAAACAAGACAGCCCGAGGAGTTTCTCTGTTGTTCTGTTTTCTCTCATGTCTGTGCTCCTCAGTGAGCTTTGACTCAGCTGAGGGGAATGGAGGAATGGCAAAGCAGCCTCGGATGTCTCTCTCTCTCTCTCTCTCTTTTTTTAAAGGATGTTTTTGTTTCATTGAGCATTCCTGCAGCTCCTCCATGGTTAGCCAGTAACTATAGACACTCAGAGTCTTATTCATCACCCTTTTACCATCATTGATGAATGAATTTTAGTTTATCAGTCAGGACATTTGAGGTTAATTAGATTTTTTGGTAAAAGAAAAAAAAAGTATGAAAGCAGGGTTTCATACAGTTTGGACCATATGCCATGTATTTAGGTTGTCAGGAGGCAAAACATCATTCAATTGCTTTAGAGTTGTTGCATTTTCTTTTAAGCTTTAGACATGTTTGTATTCTTCACAGACGGAGTGTGACCTTGAAAAGGGTTTGGAGATGAGAAAGTGGGTCCTGTCTGGGATCTTGGCCACAGAAGAAGCATACCTCAGCCACCTAGAGGCTCTTTTACTGGTGAGTGAAACTGCATTGCACAACATTATCGTCTCCTTAAGTAAAACTCCAGGTCACACCTTCTGAAACCAGCGACAGTGGTCATTTTTCACTCTCCTGATGTTGCCAACTTTGAGTTCAGTTGTTTCGATTTCGGCGCTTCAGACATTTCAGCAAGTTTCTGCAAACCAGTGATACATTCAAGGTGTTTTAATTGGATAATTGGATTTTCTCCTTCTCAATATGTTTCAAGGAGACTGTTTGATTCCAGTCCAGGGATAAGGAATCAAAAATTGACCTTTGACTAACTGGTTTGATTTAAACTGAACTGAATTTCTGTTTGTCTCAGCCAATGAAACCACTGAAGGCAGCTGCTACAACGTCCCAGCCTGTTCTCACAGTGGCCCAGATTGAAACCATCTTCTTCAAAGTGCCTGAGCTCTACGAAATCCACAAGGAGTTTTACGACGGACTTTTGCCCCGCGTCCAGCAGTGGAGCCACCACCAGAGGGTTGGAGACCTCTTCCAGAAACTGGTGAATACAGTCTGGGTTCCTATCAAGGGAAAATTAAAGGCTTGGTCTGTTTGTGGTTGTAGACTGTGTGCCGCTATGACAGCAGCTGAGTCCCTGGGTGTAGCTGCGTGACGTTACCCCTAATCAAAGTGACAACATTGGGCAGCCACAAAGGTTGACAGCAGCGGGAAAGGACATTCGGGGCTCTACAGTGGCATTTATGTTGCCTGGACGCCCTCCCACAGCAAACCAACAGAGCCGCGGCGGCTTTACTTACTGTAACATCTCATCAAACAGAAGGATGTCAGAAGCAGGACCTGCCAGTTAAATTTGATAAATCGGCAATAAAAGCAGATTTGATTTTTCTAGCGATCTTTTCCTCTCCGTCGTGCTTTCAAATTTGCACAAATTAAATCTGGACTGCTTTTCCTTCCCCTTTTCCGCCCAAACAGCTGCTCACTCTCTCTTTCTATGTCCTGCAGCAGTTTCTTCCAAGGATGTCAGGGCCAAATGTACAGTACAGTGGTTCTGTTTAATCATTTTCACAGCGGGTCAATTAACTCACAATGAATCATTTGTTAATACTCTGAGAACTACAGCTCCTCTCCCACTGATCTCTCCCTCACGCTCCTCGTCCAGCCGCCTCCCCAGACTGGTTTATACTCTGACGTGCTCGAGCACACAGAGGGGGGCACAGGCCTGCTCACAATGCCCCCTTTCTGCCTCAGGCAGCTGAGGCCATCACAACGCTGTGTGCTTTTTGTCTTCAAGAAGCTGCTATAAATAGGAGCTGCCTTCACCACACACACACACACACACACACACACACACACACACACACACACACACACAAACACACACACATGCAATCTTATTAATGTGTCTCTGAAGGCTGCCTTTGGGCTTTGGGTGAGAAATTTTAATTGAATTTGTATTATTTTCTAATAGGCACTTGGAAGAAATTAAAATAAAACATTTTCTTTTGCATATTTATTTTCTCTTTTTGGTTGCTTCTAAATCGGACACATTTATTTTCAGTATACGCATTTACTGTCTGTTCTGATGGTAAAGGATTACACAGTCATTACACTTGCTGGTTGAGAATGGTTCACATTTTAGCGTGCATTTAGCATGTGCTATTGTTATTTCGGTTTTATGGGTCCCAGACTGGAAGAACTCTAGTTTTTAACATACAGATCTGGTTTAGATTCAGTGCAATGAAACTTCTATGAATTCATTTTCAGAATTCAAGTAGGATGGCAACAATCACAAACTATGCTTCGAAGAACCCGTGTTTAGTCTTACTTTGACAGATCTGATTGGTATAGAGTATGAAAAAAGGAGAAAAAAGAAAAATAAAGTTGGTTCAGATGTCAAAATAACACAATGCATTTGTCCTTTACCACACTGGCAAATTGGAAACCAACATCAGCTTTCTGTTGGTCCATAGTTTATGATTTGAGCAGCCTATAGATAGTGTAAAAAGATACATGAATAGCATGATATAAGCTCTTTTAAGTTCAAAAAGAGCAAGAATTACAGTCATAAAGTAATGGATATCACAGTTATAATATTATTGTTATTGAACAATAAACAATGTCAACTTTTCTGACATGCTTTACACAGTCAAACTGTTTCTATCTTATTCCGTTTTCCGTAAAACCAAAATCATAGACCAAAAATGAAAATTAAAGGGAGCAAAGGAGGTGATGCGCGCGTCCTCGTGGGGGTGGGGACGTCCGTGAACGGATGGGAGCCGACAAGCCAAGTAGATTTTCAGGCTGCTGGAACTCTGATAGAGCTGTCTCACCATGACTCTTAAATCTGCAAAAGCTTAGGAGTCATGAGACATCAGAACGAGGAAGATGAGAGAGAGGATGAAAAGAGGAAAAGGCAGAGCGTCGCTGACAGGCTACGAGACTGAAGTGTCAGGGAGAATCGTTTGAAGGCTGAAAATAGGGCAAATTTACAGTTGTGATCCTGATCCTCCGAAACACAAGCCTCGGAGATGGGAATCTGTTAAACTAGTGTTGAATTTGTTTTATTAAAGACGAGTAAAAGAAGATGAAGCTTTTCTGTTTTAAACTGTGGCTGTGACTAGCTTTCAGTGTCAAGTTTGCTGTTGGTTGTTAGCTTGACTAAATCCCTGATATCTCTTGGACAAGTCTCGTCATCAACTTTAAAATGCCTCTTGATCTCTGGATCAAACTTACAGTAAGTGTCTCAGCTGCTTCATAGACTTCACCAATCTCCACTATTACGGCCACTTCTGGTAAAAAAAAAACAAAAAAAAAAAACAACACAATTGTTAGTCATTTTACTCCCTTGCTAATCGATATCTTTGTATTCTTGGTTGTTTTGTGCCTTAAGAAACAGACTCATCCATAATGCGATGCTGAGGGTCATTTTTCCCCCCCAAATTCAGCTCATAAAATTTGGAACAGGAGGCATTAGCCGTAATATTTCAACAGTCAAAATAAATGAGCTCTCTACGAGTAGAAGACTTTTTAGTTGATTTCCAGTAAATTAAATTATACAGGACTTATAATTTATCTGCCTAAATCATGATGACACCTAACTACAAGGGAAATAGAAAACTTGAAGTAGCTGGGTATGAAATATTTTGTTTAGTGGGAATAAACGGAACAAATCAACAAATTTGACACAGGCTGGGATGAAACAGGGGGTTTAAATTTCAAAGGTGCAAACTGACCCAGAGCCATCCAGTGACTTCCTTAGTTACCACTCTGCGGTTCTCTGCTCGTAAAAGTTTGGGGTTATTTTTCAACATCCATCCATGTTACTAAAATGACATGCTCTCCTGTATTTCCCATTTCCAGTAGGATTGAAAACCAGTTTTCCATCAGATCCGAGGGAGAAGACATTATCCTCTATTAATAGGAAGTTCCTCACCACTGCATTTAACCACTATTGTTTTAAATTTTGTGTACTTTTTAATGGGAACAGTGTTATTTCACTTACAGCTACAACTACTTGACATGCTACATGCTAGCAAGGAAGGGCAGCTTGCTAGTAGATTTGATTATGCCCCCTTTAATAATAAGCAAGATGAAGGTGTTATAGCCTCAATAGAGCCAGAAGCGTTAGCTTGTATCTTGCTACATTTAGCTGTAGCCGTAATTGAAACATATCTGTTCCTGTCTAGATGAAACGGTGCTTTCTCTCATCAGAAAAAATGTTTACAAGACATTTGAGCAACTTACAAGCCAAGGCTAAATTCAGCCATTTTCATGTAATGTCACTCGGCTGTTTTCCTAATGTTGTTTTCTGCAGTAAATTACACAGCCGCTCTAACGAATTGCAAATCCCAAGCTGAGAAATCCAAACACCTAAGCGTGTTTCTTCCATCTCTCAAAACCATTTTCTGCCCCGACTCTATGGCTACAATCCATAAGCCTTCACGCTGTCGTATGGGGATGCGGTTGTGGGATATTTGGGCGGCCCGCTCCCTCTGCAGTGGAACTGTCACGCTCTGAATTGCCCCTGCAGTAGTGCAGATTGTGTTGCCTGGGGAAAGATTATGAAAGCAGCACCTTCCTGCTTCTTGCTGCTTTACGGCGCAACAGCATTTTTGCTAAACAGCGTTTTAAATCTGTTTTAACTTGGACATAATATACAGCTTTCAGTTTTGTGGCGTATAGCTTGAAAGTTGTACAGTTGCAGTGAAAGAGTGTGTGAACTCATTGCAGATATAAAATTGAAATAAATTTTTCTGCTGTGTTCTTTTTTTTCCCCCCAGAGTTTAAAAGTTGTAGGATATTCGAAAAACAAGAATTTGGTGCACAACTTTGAATTTATTTTCAGTAATTCATTGCATTTTTTATTTTTTTTTTACTTCTAAATGCTCGAAGAGCAAAAACTCTAGTTCCATACATTAAAATGCTAAAACACTAATCTCAGTTTTGAATCGCTATTTTTAGATAAACTTACTTTTCAATTGTTTTTTTGACAAAAGGTTGTGAAACACTCTTCATGTTGCAGTCTTTCTAATTATCTGAGCTCTTATTCCTAATCATTGGACAAAATGAAGATAAATACATCTTTAAGATTTATCCCTGAAATGTGCATGAAAGGCAATTTGAAATGCTGCCCCCTGAGATCAGGTTTACAAGTAAAATTTCCTGTTCAGCATGTTCAGATGGGAAGTGCTTACATGTGTGATAAGCATTTTAAAGGTGGGGGTGTGCGCACAGGGGGTCGATCTTGACAGCTCACACAGGGCCCACCTCCGCTCCACTGTACGCTCTCCTCCCTCAGCTTTTGTTCCGAAGAATTGATCGTCCTTTTGTTCTCCGCTGAGATGAATCTCAGCTCTGGCAGACAGCGTTTGCTGGAATTTAATTTCGTCATCAAGCTTCCTAAATGTGCTATCATAGCCTCTGTTACTGCAGTCATTAATTATTCCACTCGACACAGAACAGGTCTCACTAGTTGCTATAGCAGCAAGCGTCAAGGACCACCGTAGTAAAAATGGGGTTGTTTTTGATCCGTCTGTCTTCTTTGCTGGTTGTTTTGTTCGATTATGCATTGCACGGTCTTTCAGATTCTGCTTGGCAAGAAATTACTTTCAATATGTATGTTGCTATTTCAGTTTGGCTCTTTTAAAAAAGTATATTTTAAAAATTTACTAAAAAATGTTTTTCTTTCCGTTTTTATTTTAAAATGCTAACTTTTCCTCTTCTTCTCAGGCCAGCCAGCTCGGAGTGTATCGGGCATTCCTGGACAACTATGAGCTTGCTGTCGAGACAGCGGAGAAGTGCTGCCAAGCCAACTCGCAGTTTGCTGAAATCTCTGAGGTGAGACTGACCACATGAAGTAGGCAGGTAGTGCTTAATTAAGTGGTCATCCAAAGTGTAACCGATTTGGTATTCTTTTCCCTCTTGGAGCATCAAGAAAATCCTTTGGCCCGCTTGTTTGGTCTGGACCAAAAGTGCGGTTTGCGTTCACATTGTGCTTTTTTTTTGCAAACAGACTGTAATTTGTAAACAAAGCCGCACACGTGACAGTCATTGCTCCCATTGGACATAAATGACTGGGCCTCAACAGAGCTTTGAACTGGAAAGCAAACAAACGTGGAAGTCCTGTGTGATGCATTTATGTTGTTAGAACTGCAAGGCCAGTTTTTCTACGTCAAAGCAGCCATTCAACGTGGATTTCGCAAAGTGATAACGGCGTCCTTGTGCAAACTGAATGAGACGAGATGCTCCGTTGTTCCCTGTTTAGAAAATATTTCCGTGCTGTTCCACTTAATCAAGTTCTGACAAAACTAATAGAAGACTTCTCTTGATTCATAAACTGAGGGCTTCACTTTATTGTTATAAAGTTTGACTGTTTCAGCTGCTCTTTGCACAGTTCTGTCTGAGCAGCATGCATAGTGATTCACATGACACAAACAGGGACAAATGGCCAACGTAGTTTCTTTTTCTTTTTTTCTTTTTCTTTTTCTTTTTGACCACAGTGCTACTCATGAGCTGCTCAAAAGCAAACATAATTGGAAGAATGTGTAACTCTGACTGCTGAGACCTACCTTTGATTTATTTCTTCTCCCTTTTTCCCCAACCCATAAGGATCTTTCTAGTACATAATTCTTCATCTATGTTTCATGAGGACCTGCCAGTCAGAATTTAGGCGGGCATCTACATGCCCTACATGAAATTTATCATGGAAGACTTATTAATGGTCTTAGTGATGATGCATAACTCTGAGCCATCTTAGAATGATAGTGGAGTAAAAAAAAATCTGCTGATGGTTGAATAATTAATCTGGAAGTGAATGAAGTTCATGTAATATAAGCTTACCATATTTCTGTGTTGTTAATCTACTCAGTGTTGTTTGTGCCAACTTAATTTGAGATTAGTTTTTATTTTTTTTAATCCAAACAGAACCTGAAGGTGAGGAGCCCTAAAGACTGTAAGGATACAGCCAAGAACTCCCTGGAGGGTCAGTCATATTAAAGTTACTTTAAATTATAAATCTGTCTTGTTATATAATCCATGCAGAATAAAATTTTCACTTTATTTGTGTCTAATTTTACTTCTAGCTTTACTGTATAAACCTGTGGACCGGGTGACGCGCAGCACTTTGGTGTTACATGTAAGCAAAATGACTGGAAACATACTTTATTGAAGTCACAGCTGTCTATATATTAGACACTGAGAATTCAAATTGAAATATTTTTTTTTTGTTTTTTTGATACATTATTTTTGCTCAAAGGACTTGCTCAAACACACACCCACCAGCCACCCGGACCACCCACTCCTGCAGGACGCCCTGCGGATCTCCCAGAACTTTTTGTCCAGCATCAACGAGGAGACGACGTCAAGGCGCCAGTCTCTAGCTGGGAAGAAGGGAGAGGTGAGTGTTCAGAATGCAAAGCAGTAAACTACTGTAGTACTGCTGTTTTTATCCAAAGAAACGAGCTTGGAAGGCAATAGGGAGCCGACTGTCCTGCCCAGGGATCCTTTGTCTCATGTTCTGGCGAAGTTGAAGCACAAAACAGGAACCTGACTATAAAACTGAAGCTCCCCTGCCATCTTTGCTGCTCTAAATCCTCCAAATAGTTTATAGGGGCTCGGGAAAGGCAGTTTCTTACTCAACCTCTGTGATTTGAGAGTCATTCTGTTCACATCGAATGTCTTCCTTCATCATTTGAGCATATTGTTTAAGATTAATGGTTTCTTTGATCCAAGATTGCACCGCTTTCATGTTGTCTGCTCGCCCTCGGTGTAAATGACTCATTCAAAACAGTTGTTTTCCCTTGTGCTGCAAAGTTTTAACTAGAACTTCTGTTTGTGGGCATGAATCACTGAGGGAGGATTTCAGAAATGTTTTCTGGCCTGTCGAGGGACTAACACTGCAGGATTGTGTCTGTTTTCATTCTGGTACCGCCTGCAGTCATGATGATCACAGAAACCCAGGATGTACAGATTTCTCTGCCTTCTCTAAACCTTTTCATGCATTTTCCTCTATTATATGAAATCTCCAAATTGATTACATTTTGCCTTCTTTCTGGATTTGTATTTGCTGTTTTATCAATCAGCTCAATTATTTGTTGCATTTCACCGGGTACTCTTTATACATCTAAATAATATTTACAGTGTTTGTTCCCTTTCCTTTAATGATTTTTTTTTTTTTAATCTTTGCTATTCTCCTTTACCTTTCCAGGGCCTCACAAAATTAATCATACCTTTTTTCACATTTTGTCAAGTTACAACCACAAACTTTAATGTATTTCATACAACATTTTTGTAACACAAAGTTGCATATAATTATAAAAGGAGTTAAATACCGCCTGATCCTGGAGGAAAACCTGTAGGAAGTTGCAAAGGACTCGAGAGGTGTAGGTTTGCCCTCCAGCAGGACAAAAACACCAAACATACACCCAGAACTACAGTGGAAGAGTTATATCCCAGTATGTTTATGTTTTAGAATGGCCAAGCCAAAGTCTGTAGACATAAATCCGGCTGAGAATCTGATTTTAGGAATTTAAAATAGATCTTCACTAGCGCTCTCCGCCGAACCTGACTGAACTGTTGCCATTTTTCAAAGGAGCATGGACAACCATTATGTTCTCAAGATGGAAAAAAGCTGGGCAAGACGTACCCCAAAATAATGTTCATCAAAGCATTAAGTGGATGGACCCAAGTACAAATACAAATCAGCCCCTCTCAGATATTTATTTGCAAACAATTTTGAAAACTCCGTATTGTTTTCCTTTACCTTAGGTTAAAAACTGAAGGGATAAAAAAAAAACATAAATATCGTGACAATGGTAATATTTTTGCAAAGCACCGTTTAATATGTAGGGATGTCTGTTATTTTGTGAATTGTCTGACTGATGATCATGTGCTTTAAAATGACAAATGAACATTAATGCAGTTTTTTTCTTTTTGGCTTATATAAGCTTTCCATCTTTTTTTTTTTGTTTCCCGCTCTCCTGTGGTTGAAATATCCCTTAATATTTTCTTCCACATCCCACGTTTCCCCCTAAAATAAGCCTCTATCTTTTTTAACCTACGTCAGCTAAACTCGCACCTGCCCATCTTGGGAATGATGACATCACAAACTCAACCTCCAGATGACTTTGAAGTCACCACCAGATGAGTGCACGGGAGCCACCAATCTGCAGCCTAAAGCAGAGCCCGTGTCCTTATATGGTCATAGCAGGGGTTGCCTCCATGAGACTGATTCTGTCTGTTTGCTCTGTATCTATCACTCCCCCCTCCACCCCCTCCACCCGTCTTTCGAACCAGCGCACACAGACTCGCTCAACCACCCGCCCCCCCACCGGTTTCTCCCATCCCTGGAGATGAGTTGACGCACATGAATGGATGCCCCTTGATTGATAGCCTTTGCCATACACAGTGCCTTGTAATGTGCCACCAGTCCACACTGACTGGCAGATTTCTGGTTAATTATTTATTAATGGTATATGGGAGGAGGCGAGACGCCGGCCGGGGCTCCTCCCCCCGCTCACAGGGGGGTCATTACTGCACCCTTTCCATTCACACACACTTCCCTACTCCCTGTTCCATATGTTGGAGGAACATACTCACTGGCAAACACACACACACACACACACACACACACACACACACATTTCCTTTATTATCCCTGCAGGCCTCAGTTTCCATCTCAGTCAGTTCAGGCCCCAACAGCAGCCATCAAATATTTATCATGGATACATGAAAAGAGCTCTCTGAAATCAATGGGGTTCATTATATTAAACCTCACAAAAGATAAAGTAAACAATAGGCTGGAGTTGTTGAGTTTTTTTGTTGTTGTTTGTTTCTGTTGCCACATAGAAGCTGCTGATTTTCATGTAAAAACTGTGCATTTCAAATTCTACACACATTTTCTTTTTTAAATAAATACTCAATATCCCTTTCTCTTTGCCTTAGGGTTTAAGTTGCATGTTTAGAGTCTGGAATTTTTTTTTCCCCCCTCGGTTTTATGTCGAGCTTATTTGATTTGTCAATGATAAGGAAGTTAGCCAACATGGTAGAAACCACAGAGTGTTTTTGTGTTTTTGGCTCGAAGCTAAACAATTGGAGGAGCACTGAAGGGTAATCGTTCCCGTCCGTGCATAGACACTGAGTCACTTCCAGTTTGGTCAGTGAAGGTATGATGAAACCGATGAGTACAGGTGGGCCCCCAGAGGCCCCGGCCCCACGCCATGATGAGTGGGGGTGGCGGCAAACAGGAAGCGCTTAATTAAAATGCAAATGACGGCACTCATGTCCTCGCTCTGCTTTGTTTGCCTTTCGGATGAAAATGAAAATGCTGAACTAGAAATGCACACAGTCATTTACACAATTCCACTTTTTTCCTCCACCCAGAAAAATGTCCCCCAGTCCGCACACACACACGCACACACACAAGTTCACGCACAAAAAAATCCACACACATTCACACGAGTGCAGAGGTGCCCTTTAGAGCTTATGCTCTAAAAATAAACCATCCCATTACTTGTGCGTTATGCTCTTGGTGAGGCTCCTCCAAGAGTTGGTCAATATTTAATCTGTGCAGGAGTGTTTTGTTTTTTTTTTTAATGCGACGGTCAGCTGCTGGAAAATATGGGTAAAGATGCATGTCTCTCCCTGCCTGTTAAATACTGTGGCTTCCTGTTCTCTGCACTGGAGGAATACAGCAACAGCACCTTCTAAAGTTATTCATACTATTTGAAATTTTTGGATTTTTCCAGGTCAGAACAACAGTTTTTAGTCTATTTGATTGGAGTTTTATGTAAAAGATAAACACAACGTTACATGTAGCTGTGAAGTGGAAGAAAATAATGTCCAATATCTAACTTCTGTCCTTTCTTTTAAGTGCACTAACTTTGTTTTTTTTTTATTTCACTCTTTCCTTCCTTGTGTCTTTAGTTATTTTATTTCTTGTCATTTTGTCCTTCCTTGCATTTTACCTCCCTTTCTTCTGTCCTTCCTTATGTCTTCTTTTCTTCTTGTCCTCCTTGTTTATATCCATCCTTCTTTTCCTTCACTTTTTCCTCCTTTTTTCATTCTTTAACTCTCCTTCTTTTCCGTATGTTTTCACAGATTGCACATTCAGAGCCGGCCCACTGTTATAGTGTTTGTCATAAATTCGTAGAGAACTTTAGTATTTTGTGTTTTAAACATTCTTTTAAAATTAAATTTGAATTACTTTTAAAATCAGTAAACGATAATCTGTCAGAAATAAATGGTAAATTGTCTGCCGGGGATGCCAAATGGTTTCAAGGGTTATGTAGGTTATGTGGGAAATTTGTATTGCAGGATATTTGTGGATACCATACACAGTAAAATACTTCTTGTGAAAAAGCTTAGTGAGGTACAAATGTCTGCTGAGAATCTGGTGGTGATACGAACGTGGGTTCCAACTAGACACGCAGTATGAAAGCAAGTAATCTCGAAGTTATTCATCACAGGTTATGGCTGCTTTACGTTCAATATGTGGAATTAGATTCTGTATTTTGATGATCAGTAAGTGCAGTAGAGGTGGGAATATGTTGCTGCAGTGACACACGGCTTGGTATCTACGTAGAGTAAGAAGCATCTATGTGATATTTGCTCCTCGGGGATCTCCTCTGCGGCCTCTTTCTCCTCCCTATTCCCTCTCAGACATCGTTACACGGGTTCTCTCCGTCATTTCTCCTCTTTTCCTGCATCTTAGTCATCCTTCCTCAGCCCCCTCCTTACATCATTCACAAGCTTTTCAGCTCTGACTCACAACAGAACAAACCCTCAGATGCGCAATCTTTCTTTAAAAATTTTATTGCGAGCACGTAAATGTTCTTCTTCTGTCATTAGCCTCAGCTCTACTCCAGTTTTCTCTGTCGGTGACTGACACGCTGGAGATGGGAGGAGGGGGAAAAAAAAACAAAGTAAAAAAAAGAGACGGGAGGTCACAAACACGATGACAGGGATGTAGTTGGCCCTGAGCAAACATGATGTCATGCTTCGTGGCTTTGCTGCAGGGAAGGATTGTTTACTATGGGTTTGAAGTGAGCAGGAACAGGTTGCACAGTAATAAAACTTTAGCTGTTCAAATTTGCATCCAAATTTCTGATTACATGTTTTGTGCTTTTCTTCAAACCAAAAAGCCCCTAAAGTTCCCTTCATTTGCAGACAATCAGCCGCCATGGCTCCTGTCCTATTTCCTAACGAAGAAATCTGCTTAGTGTGTTTATTATCAAGCTCTTTTTTGGTTTACTATCATATTTTTTGCAACAGCACAAAAGTAAACATCTGTCACCAAGACAAACCCTCAGATTCAAGTGAGAAAACTGCTAAATTTTCACAAGATATAAAGTCGAGAACAAACAGACTTCAATAACTGTTTTCACTCCCGATCCCACAAGTAAAACTGAGGTTAAGAGCGAATAAAATTGAGCCATTTACAACCAAACTGTGGTTTTGCATTTGCCTACTCTCCTTGTCTTTATAAAGAAATCCTTAGAAAATGACTTTACTGCCCCCTTTTGGTTAATGGCCTTATTACACATCTCATTATATAGTCTGACATCAGCGATGAGTCCTGACCCCCAGATATCGCTCTTCCTTTTTGTGAGAAACTTCTCATGATTTCTCTGCAGCGTAAACATAGACGACTCAGATTCTTTTCATAAACTGAACTGAACACAACCAGTACTCAGTCTTGCAGATTTTATTTCCATCTTACAGGCTTTATTGTATAGCTGAGTCCTTCCTGAAGCAGTCATTTCCTCATGTCTCTCTGTTTGTTTCTCTGTTCTTGCTGGTTTAATTAGAGAGAGAGTATTCAGGGTCTCGCTTAAGTATTTCCTCCAACTTCTTCATATTATGTCACATTCCAACCCCTAACCTCAGATAGAGCAAAATGAAGTACCACAAAATTGTGATGTGAAAAAAGAACTTTTTTTTTCCCCGCAGGAAATAAAAAACTGGAAAGTTTTTTTTTTTATTTGGACAGTCTTAAAGAGGGCTTCCAACTGAATTCAGAATATACTTAATTACTAAGTCTCAGTGCAAATGAGTAGGCTACAAAAAGCACAGTGTCAAAAATGAACTTATTGTTGAGAGAAAAACGCCTCAATACCACGTTGGGAGCACAGCTAACATATAGAAGACGGTGCTCCGCTCAGACAAGACCAAAGTCAAGCTTTTTAGCAAAAGACAGGTTTGGAAGAAAACACTTCACATTACCCTGAACACAACATACACATGGAGAAGACGGTATCATGCCTGGATGCTTCTCATTAGAGACATACAAGCTGTTTGAAATGAACATGGTTGGAACTAAATAATGGTCAGTCAAGAAGAATACCTGTTGGTTGCTACAAAAGTCCTAGAGTGTGGGCGAAGAACCACACACATGCAACCAAGTGACCCAGTTTCAATTTAAACCTAAATCCAATCAGAGAATCAACGGCTAGACTAAAGGAATGATGTTTAAGAACATTCTCCGTCAAATTTAACTTTACTTAGTTGTTGTGTAAAGACGAATGGCAATAAATTCAGTCGTTAGCTGTGGCCAAGATGCACTTTGAGCTTTTAAGCTGGAATGGCAATGAAAGGGGGTTCTACATTCAATTAACTTGTGGGTATTGAATATATGTACTATGTTCGTGAAAAATTGATTTCCTGTTTTGTTTCCTTCCACTTCACTTATGTGTGACTTTGTGATGGTCAACACTGAGGTTTTTTCACAAAATTTGAAAAAAAAAAACAAAACAAAAAAACAGTTTGTTGAGACATTGTACCTGACTTTTTTTTAAAAATGTATTTATTTATTTATTTTTTATTAATGCATCCCCTAGAAAATGGAGTCTCGTATGCTACCAGAATAGTGGAAGATGTCATCCTTTTTTCCCCCCTTGCTGACCCAAACTAACGCTGCTGTGTGTCGCTGCTGTAGAACCGCCAGCTGCTGAAGGACAGTTTCATGGTGGAGCTGGTGGAGGGAACCAGGAAGCTGCGGCACGTCTTCCTCTTTACTGACCTGCTGCTCTGCGCCAAGCTGAAGAAACAGATTGGAGGGTAAAGAAAACAGTTTGTCTTTGCAAAGATAGAAAAAAAACCCAAAAAACTTCACAGCTATGCACCATAACATTGACACAGATGATACAGGAGTTGGGAAAGCGACTCAGGTTTTTAATGGACCGATGCAGGTTATTCTTTCACAGCTAAATGTGCCATCGTATGGAAGTTGGTGCTATGAAACCATTTCAGCATAATTATAAAAATGTTTAAATATGTTCAAAGTAAAATGGAAGCAGAAAGGATGA
This sequence comes from Poecilia formosa, assembly GCF_000485575.1. Classification (NCBI taxonomy): domain Eukaryota; kingdom Metazoa; phylum Chordata; class Actinopteri; order Cyprinodontiformes; family Poeciliidae; genus Poecilia; species Poecilia formosa. Next base: position 1,198,119 of record NW_006799945.1, read on the forward strand.
GTCTAGAGCAACGGCTTGGTATATTTACAAAAAGATGAGAGCGAAGCCTGATGCCTGCACTCTGTTAGTGATCAAGAAAAATGGTAACACTCAGGCATCCGGAGCAGAAGGAGCAAATTAATCTGCCAAAACAAACAAATATTTTTCAAATTTAAACATGTTTTAAGACTGAAATATCTATAAACAATACAAACCGATGATCTGGAGAACAATATTCAGTAGAAAATATAAAGGATATGTTAAGCGAGCAATTGCATCGCATCCAATGGCACTTACATTCTAGGTGATGTTGCAAAAAACCCATCTGCATCACATAAAGCTGGAGCCAAATCTTGATTTCCACTGCAGATGGCCAAAGAGTCCAATGTGGACTCCAAAATACCACCAAAGCCCTTCCCTGGTAGTCATCTGTATCAATTTTCTTGCTTTATTGATCCGTCTCCTGCTTTTTTTGTTTCCACTTTACTTGTATTTCTGGACATTCTAACTTTCCTCTTTCAGTAAAAACCAACAGTACGACTGCAAGTGGTACATCCCCCTGACTGAGCTGACCTTCCAAGGCCCCGAAGACACCGAGCCCCTCGCCATTCCCCAAGTCTCGGACGAGGAGCTGGACGCCGTTAAGGTCAAGATCTCACACCTCCGCAGTGAGATTCAGAGGGAGAAGGTCAGTCGGAGGGCTTGTTCCTAAACACAGATGATTCTGAGAATCCAAATTTCCATGACGCATTTCATTCTTTTCGCTTTGGATTTTCAGAGAGCCAACAAGGGTTCAAAAGTAATCGACCGACTCCGGAAGAAACTGTCGGAGCAGGAGTCTTTGCTGCTACTAACGTCTCCCAGCATGCCGCTCAGATTGTTCAACAAGAACGGAAAGGTGAGGATGCGACCATTACGATGATGTGCTCTCATACGTCTATCTTTTCTAAATCGTTCCCGGCATGTTCTTTGTATTTCTTCTGTCTCTTATTTAACCGTTGCCTTCCTGAGTCACTCAGGTCCCAAACATAAGTCAGTCACAAGTTTCAACAACCTGATCAAATTCATAGTTTCCCTTCTACTAATTGCTTGATCTTCCATTGTCACACTTTCGTATTTCAGATCTTCAAATGCGTTTCAACATCAGACAAAGCTGCCTTGAGTAAATACAAAAATAAGTTTTTAAGCAACTGTTTCATTTTACTTGGCTTGAAACAAGAGGGTTTGAACAGCCTGTTTAAAATCATGCCACACCACACAACTGGATTTAAGTCTAGACTTTGACTAGGCAACTACAAAACCTTTTTTTTTATTTTTATTTTTTTACTTTTTTCAGCCAATCATAGAGGGAATTGCTGGTGTGCTTTGAATCATTGTCTTGCAGCATATCTCAAGTCTCCATGAGCTTTTTGTGATGAACAGATATTTTCTCTCAAGATATTCTGTTACGAACCCAAAATCTTGTTTCCTTAAATTATGGCTATTTTAATTATGGCATGTTTAACTGGAAGTATGATGGGGTTTTTTTGTATGTGTTTTGTTTTGTTTTTGTAAATTCTCGGAGTTTTGCAGCAGAAGAAACCGGCACACTTTCCAGAAACTTTTTCTGTGTGTTTTTTGTTAGCAGTGGTTTTCACTTGAGAACTCTCTCCTGCCTCTTTCTCATCGTTGAATCATGAACTCTGACTTTAACTGTAGCAAGAGAAGTCTTTAGTGCTTTAGATGTTGTTCTGGCTCCTTTTGTGACCTCCTGAGTGAGTTGTAGTTGTCCGCTGGTTGTTACAAGCTTCTCCTGAAAAGGTTCTCCACCTTCTGCATTTTTTTTTTTTTCCGTTTGTGGAGGTTTATGCCTTTGGATGCTTTGTTGCTTTTGAGATCTTTAACCTCCATCTTGTCAGACAGTTCCTATTTGAGTGGTTTTGTGATTGTGATATTTTGGCAGTAATCAGACCTGAGTGTGACTAGTGAAATGTAACTCGGCTGGAGTTAACCATAGCTTTTTTACTGTTTTACTAAGGTTATCCTTTTCTGATATTAACATTTGTTTGACCTAAAAAATTTAAGCATGGAAAATAAAAGCAAAAACAGGTTATATACATTTTCCCAGATCTCTATGTTTTCTTATGTACTCTGTTTGTGTGTGTGTGTGCGTGTGCGTTTTCAGAGTTACAGCTTCCTGATTTCTTCTGACTACGAGCGTTCAGAGTGGAGAGAGATAATCAGGGAACAGCAGCAGAAATGTGAGTGTCAAAGAGATGTCCTTCCAGGCATGTCCTGTCTGATCCAATTAAAGGAAAACATACCTGCTTCCCACGTCACAATGTGCAATGCATGTTTCATTAAACACTTACAGCAAATCCTGCTTTTTCAGCCTATGACTAACAAGACCCCACTCACATTCCAATATGACATGTTTTTGATATCCACCAACATTTACATAAACTTCCTGTGTCTTCGAGGTGTTAAAACTCCCTCACTGACGTCCATGGAGCTCCAAATGTTGACCAGCTCCTGTCTCAAACTCCAAACTGTCCACAACATTCCTCTTAGTCTGAATAAAGAAGGTAGGCTCCTTCTATTTGCGCCTAAATGTGGGGTTTATTTGTGCATCAGGAATGAAATTATTACAAAAACAGCTTTAAATTAAATGTTCCCCACAAGCCGGCATTGCTTTTTGCTCTTCCCCCTCCGCCTGAATCGACTCCAGAACAAACAGAGATGTGCATGCTTTTCTAATCTGCCCCCGCTGACATCCTTTTCCAATATCTCTGCTGTTTTTCCAGAGGATGAATCCTCCGGTCTCTACGGGTTTCTGAATGTAATCGTCCACTCTGCCTCTGGCCTCAAACAGAGTTTAAGTGAGTCACTCAACTTCAGACTTTATGCAGTAATTATAACATAAGGTAACTCTAGTAACCACAGCTTTAATGTTGCAGTGCAAAAAGCTCCTATTAATTTATTGTATTTTTTGTGGTTGAAAGAAATGCAGTCAAACGTTCCCTCTAAGCATACAGAGTTCCCTTTTCCCCCCCTTTTTTTATATGCAATTTCTTCACCATCACCCTCTTTCTGCCAGATCTCTACTGCACATTGGAGGTGGACTCATTTGGCTTCTTTTTAAATAAAGCAAAGACGAGAGTCTACCGATACACCACTGAACCCAAGTGGAACGAGGTAAAATCCAGAACAAATACCCACACTAAATCTTTACTAGTCTTATTTATGACTGTAGAATTTTTATGCAAATGGCCCAGCATTAATGAACCATCTGGGTTTTTTTTTCTTTTACTCAGCAGTACCCACTTAAAACACTTTTTTCTTATCTGTTTGTTTTATGCTGCTTCTCATATGTGTAGCATCTGTTGTTTTTTATCAGTTAGCTGTCTGAGTAGTGAAAAGATGTCTATCAAAAACCACAAAAATATAGAGGAAATTAACTACTGCAAATAGTTATGATTGCATGCAAGCTGGTGGATATTGCACCCTCCACAGTTATTAGCAGCCCCTCCCTCCCCCGGTAAACATTTATGAAACATTCCTATATCTATTTGATATATCCCACTTCTCATGTGGGATATTTTTCACGTACTAAATAAGTACGTGAAAAATATCCCACATGAGAAGTCACAGTTTTGATCATAATCACTGATGTCACAATCATTTCCACAATTACCAAAGGCGTTAAAAAGAAATGTGGCTGAAAAGCTTGTATATCAGTTTTTGCCATTTGGTTGCAATTCCAGCACATACAATAGGACCTACTGCAAGAGTGTGGACAATCTGAAGAGATTGCGCTGCGTCTATGTGCAGCACCAAGAAGAGTGCACTCATAGTGCCACTGGTGACTAAGGGAACAGAGAGTTTAGAAAAATATTAGATCCTCTTTGAGAATTCTGCTTAACAAAGTGGAAGTAATATGAACTAATGAGGATCTGCAGCACGCGATGACTCACATATGTCCAAAAGCTAAATGAACCGACAGTGTGGATCTCAGAACAATGTGCAAACCATATGTAGAGCATTACCTTACATAATTGCAAGGAATGCCGCTCAGCTGTGGGCAGTAAAGGGATGATATTTGTAATTTTTGTCTCACTGTTTCATCTTTCATGCAAACATTGTTTTTCTTTTTTCCCCTTCCTTTTACCCAAAGGAGTTTGAAATTGAGCTGGAGGGCTCTCAGACCCTGAGGTTGCTCTGCTATGAGAAGAGCTACAACAGGACCAAGCTGAACAAAGAAGACGGAGACAGCACAGACCGCATCATTGGGAAAGGACAGATCCTGGTATGACATGACGTCACCCCCCGTTACGATCTGCACACTTACCATGACTCAGTATTGATTGAGAGTTATGTCATCTCCTCAGCTGCAAAAGCATGAAGCACGCATCGATTTTGACAGTTATGCATGATGTAGAAAGATGATTATTAGTCGGTTATTGCAATAGGTAATCCAACCTGTGTAGCAAGTAATTAATGTCTGTCAGTTCAGCAAAGATTTACTCGGAGGGTGATTTTTTTTTTTTTTTTTTTGACAGACAGACAAACAAAAAGCTGCCATTTTTGACCTTTTATCCATTGTTGTGCTGGCAGGTTCAGCTGTCAGAACTCCTGATGGCTGATGGCATCCTGACATTGATGGCAGATTTAAAGTGTCATTGATGAGGTTGCCAAGAGAACATCAGCCCAAATTCGTCCACTGTAAATTAGCAAACGTAAAGATAAAAGAAAAAGACAAAAATATTTGTCTTTTTCTTTTATCTTTACTCCTTTTGTGCTTCTAGCAAAAATAAGTAAAAGATCAAAAGCTCACCCAGAGCAAAGCAGGTTTGTTTCCGTTAGTTATGGAACAACAGTTTTAATCTGAGCTGTCTGTATCCTGTTTGATTTGGTTAAACCGCTGCAGAAAAGTCTGCTTCCTTGGCTCACAAGCTCAGTGCTCCCCCTAGTGGCGTCTTTCAGTAATTCTGAGACCTGATCCCGTCTTAATGGGATGATGTCATTGTAAACCTGCTGCCAGAGATGCTCGACAGGATTTTCACAAGTCTGAATAAGGAACAAATGATACCTCTTTTATTTGACAGAAACTCATTCATCTTTATTTGTTGCTGTCATTTATATGTGGTTCACGTTGTCTACATGTTAAATTTACCGTTATTTGCTGGCAGAGAATGCCCAGTTTTCTCTTTCTGCAACAAAGAAAACCAGAGCAAAACAACAGAAAGCCTGGCAGGTTGCTAAAGCACAATGTCATGCAACAAGTTATATCCATCTGTTTGTTTTTTAGTCAGGATCCATTCATGTTTCTGTTCATGATCATTTGTTCATTATCCATCTATCATCTGTTATTTATCCATCTATTAATTATCTCTCTGTCCATCCGCTCTCTATAGGCCTTCTTCACCGTTTATAGGTTCACAGGTGTTAATGTAAAATTGTAGTTGAGAAAAGGCCAAGCCCCACTAAATCCAATGGACCTCAGTGTTGTGTTTTTGTTTTTTTTTTACTGGAGAAAATTGAAACCCACACCTTAAAACATTTCAACAGAAAAGCTGCTCTCTTTTTAAATTAAATGCAATTCTTTCTAATCAAATTTCTCAAAGTATTCACTCGGCGGCACAAGATTCATTTATGAGAAATGCGATCCGACTTTGTGCGCAACCATTAGAGGCTTTGGCAACATCAACATTCAGTCTTCTGTGTCTCTGCTCGTATTCTGCATCATCTCAGTGGCACCGGTTTGTACTGCCCCAGATCCAGATGGCTTATCAGATCTGTGTGGCTATGATTTTAGTCTCTGGGAATAAATCATATTTGGTTAATCTTATATTTGGAAATACAGTAAATGAATGATATCAGCCACCAACTACTGCATGTAGAGGGTGGATCTTTGCAGCTGATGTCATAGTTTTATGCATCACGGGTTCTCTAAGTGATCTAGACACAGACAACAAGAGTGCGTAAACCAGTAGAAATTAGCAGAAATAAATTCATTAATAATAAATAAATGATCAACTACGTTTTGACTTTTTCTATTTTTCCCCAACCTCATGTACTGATATGGTATTGAATGTTTTTGTCTTACAAATAACAATTAATTACCATTATTTTTGTAATAAAAGCTGCCTATTTTGATTATTCCTCTCAGCTTGATGCTCAGATTCTTCAAGGCAAAGACTGGCAAAGAACAGTTATCCCTATGAACGGGGTGAGTGTGACAGTTATTCTTCACTTTCATCCAATCCGTTTTACTCTAAATATTATTATTATTGTCTTTACAACATTTACTTGAGATTCTGCAAAGTTGTCATAAATGAATTTCTCATCTCTATGACTCTCACTTCTCTCACTTCTAAACTTGTAATTTTTTTTTATTTATTTAATTTGTTTCCTGTCAGGTTGAAGTGAAACTGTCGATGAAGTTCACCAGCAGAGAGTTCAGCCTGAAGAGGATGCCCTCAGAGAAACCCATGGGCGTGTTTGGAGTTAAAATCTCCACAGTGACGAAGTGAGTTAACGTTAGAAAAACGGAGTAAATACATAAAAAGCAGTCAGTTGTGTTGAGAACTGACTGCATCTGTATTATACTGTAATATTCTTGTTGGTGTACCTCAAGCCTAACTTGTTGTTTTCTTTTCTGTGCGAGACAAATGCTAGCTTTGTCTTTAACTATCAATTTCTCTCTGTTAAAACCTACTAGCTAACTGGGTTGTGTTTTATTTGGCTGCACACTGATCATGCTAAAGTTTCCTAACCAGCACCTTATTTTTATTTTATTGTTGTTGTTCTTGTATTGGACAATATGTCAATCTCTCACCACTATTAAGCTAGTATAACCGAATAAGTGGATGGGTTTTTTTTTTCTTTTTAAAATCAATTTTCATTAATTTTTTCCTTAGACTTAGCCACCTACAATGTTCTCAAGGAAAAAAAAAGGGTACATTCTGTTCAGTACGGCAAGTTATCCATTCATCTATTTGACCTTACTCCATCCATCCATCACAAAGTTTTTATTAATACATTGAAATGGTATGAAATAGGACAGAGAGCTCTGGAAGTCTGGTAAAAGTGCATAATTTTGAAATAATAAAAAATATATATATATATGTAGGAACCTTCACCTTCCAATGAAACAGAGTTCAAGAATAAAGAAGAAAGTGATTGGAAGTAAATTGTTGTAAATTGTCAAAGTGTTTGTTTTTGTCCTGGTCTAGACGGGAGCGCTCCAAGGTGCCCTACATTGTCCGTCAGTGCCTAGAAGAGATAGAGAGGAGAGGCATGGAGGAGGTGGGAATATACAGAGTATCAGGGGTGGCCACTGATATCCAGGCTCTGAAGACCGCCTTTGACACCAGTAAGTCCTGCATCAATCTTTGTCCTAAGCTTAAATGAACTGTGTACTTCTGTAATGGTATTCAGTGTGAACATGAGCCATTGGTTTTCTATACTCAAAGCCTTTAAAGCTTTCATTGCATAAGCTATCTTAAACAATGGATTTGCATTTCCTTATCATCATTTTAGCAACACACATCTTAGCTCCTGCCACGCTTTTCCTCTGGTCTTTACTCATTTCTTGTCTTCCTCCTGCAGATAACAAAGACGTGTCTGTGATGATGAGCGAGATGGACGTCAATGCCATCGCCGGAACCCTGAAGCTGTACTTCAGAGAGCTGCCTGAGCCCCTCTTCACTGATGAGCTCTATCCTAATTTTGCAGGTGGCATCAGTAAGTTGCTACCCGCTGCTTCCAATTCATTTAATTATTGCTATTAAAACTGAGCTGCTTTAAGGTAGTTGTCACACATTGCTTCTTGAAGAATTCAGCTGCATGCAATATGTGAAGGAGTCACGTGAATTGTTGCTTTGTCCTCCTTTCCTTCTGCTCAGCCCTCACTGATAGTGTTGCCAAAGAGAGCTGTATGCTGAACTTGCTGCTGTCACTGCCAGAACCCAACCTAGTCACCTTCCTTTTCCTTTTGGATCACCTCAAGAGGTATGGAAGACACAACACTATAGTTAGTACATGGGTGATATTCAGACAACCAACTCCACGACTGGCTTTAGGTTTCAGCTAATTTTTTTTTTGTTTTTTATGTGTATTTTAAACATATTTACATAACCATTTATAATATCAAGTACATTTATTTTGCATTCATTTTGTTTTTTTTTTTCCAAATGCTGAGCTTATCATACAAATTCTTCTCAGTTCTCCAAGTGTTTAATTTTGTTCACTGATTTCTGCGTCAGTTTAAGCTTTTGAGTTCTCAAAACTCTCCTGCACTTCTTCTCCTTCCAGTAGTTTCTTTTGGAGGTAAACTCAAACAATTCACCGTGGGCAACAATTCATCACAGTTTGACATCCTTGGCACCAACGTCACTTGTTTGTCGTCCTCTCCCCAGGGTGGCGGAGAAGGAAAGCGTCAACAAGATGTCTCTGCACAATCTGGCAACCGTCTTTGGGCCCACTCTGCTCAGGCCGGCAGAGAAGGACAGCAAGATTCCTTCTAACCCCACTCAACCCATCAGCATGGGGGACAGCTGGTCCTTGGAAGTTATGGCACAAGTGAGCTAAACCCAGCGCCACTCTGTCCACTCCCTCTGCGATTTTGTCATCGAAGTTCTGTCAGAAATAAGCAGCTAAATGCTGAGTTTCAACAACAATACCTTTGAAACTTCGTACAGACAGTGTAGCTATTCTTTAGAGAATATAAGGTCAAACTTTCTCTACAGGGATGCAACGCCAAAATATGGAACAATGAGTTATTAAATTTTAGGGGCCAAAAAGACAACTGTAATGGAAAAATACTTTTCAAGAGTTTGTGTCATGTTTATTTCTAGTTCACAGCTTTTGTCTCCTGTTGTTTCAGGTCCAGGTTTTGCTGTATTTCCTGCAGCTGGAAACCATCCCCACCCCGGACAGTAAACGACAGAGTATCCTCTTCTCCACTGAGGTGTAGAGCTTACTCAGACTGTCTGCTCTGAACTCATTCTAGTAGAGGTGTAAAAAAAAAAAAAAAAGGGGATGGACACTGGCTCAAAGTGAGCCCTCTGTAGTGTGTTTTTAAATTGACTCGGAAGGATTGTCTCTTCACAACAGAAGATGGCGCCACTCATCTCTGAAGCTCAGAGGATTTGAGGTCATAATTATACACATCATTATCCAATAGTTAGTGTGATTCCTGGCACCTGTAGTTATTCACCAGGTGATCTGCTTTTGTCACAGTTTACTTTTGTTCTCGTCTCACAAATGAAGACGTGGTAAAATTCAGCACGTCTTTCTTGACTCTCATGTACTTTTACATTGCGGCATTGTACTCAAGTTTGCATTTATTTTTGGACAATCATTAAGTCTTGCAAAACACATGATGCCATCTCAAATGTTTTTACACATCCAATCTCTTACATCGTTCTCGTTGCATTATTTCAGGATAGACGAGACATTTTTTATTTATTTTTTTTGGGCCTTTTTCAGTCACCATTTTTTTTAAAAGGCAATGAAAGCCGACACCTGATCGCGCTTACAACAAAAACAAACACGATTCAAGTTGAGAGCTATGACTTGAAATGTGTTGTGGAAAAAAAAGAGAAAGAATTTAGTTACCCAATCTTTCTTCTTTCCTAACCCCCCAAAAAAGCAGATTTATTTGGTCATATTTTTATTTGATCTCATTTGTTTCTTAAGGTAGACTCCAGCCTAAATGCACAGGAAGCAATACATTTTCTAATGTAGGAATTGTCGAAATATTCGTCTCGTCGTAACATAGGACATCTTGCCAAACTGTTTTTGTTGTGTTTTGGGGATAAAATGAGGCATGTACATGTTTGTAATCTTAAAGTTGTATTTTGTTTTAAAGTTGTTACTATTATTTATTTTTTGGGGGGGGATCCTGTTGAGGAAAAAAAGTCTTTTTTTTTTTCTTTATGAAAGTGGTAGGTTTTATCCTCGACTTTGCTGTAGAAGAGGAAGATTTCAGCCTTGTTTTTAACAATAATCCCCCGTGAGCTCTCTATTTAAATACCATTATTATTATTATTATTATTATTATTATTATTATTATTATTATGAAGGTAACGCAAGCGTTGTAGTCAAATCCTGTATGCTGCTGTGGAAAAGGCACAAGCGTCTTTAACTGCTGGGTGTCTCTTGGCGGATTCGTCTCACCTCCAGAGACGTCTGTCGCCCGTCTAGTGTAGACTTTATGCAACAGTCATAATACAGAAAACTCATACAAATCATGTAGGAGATTATTATTTTTTTTTTGTACCATTTAATCTGTGGCAACAGAAGTGCACTCATACAATATTAAAACTACTGTATAAGAATTTAAGTGGCCTGACAATTCTGTGTTTATGTCCAGTGAGAAATACTTTTTTTTTTTTTTATACCACTCGTTACCCTTTTTTGCTATTGTAAAAATTTCCCGGTGGCAATGGCCATGGCAAAGCTCATAACGTTCTTTGTTACTGATTTAACATGCAGGCATGTTTTATTATTCTTTTGAATTTGTTATGGATGACTTTGTATTCAGACTTGATTTGGGATATCATCAGTTGTTTTTATTTTATTTTATTGCACTCCTAAAACGTATCTTTTTAGCCAGAGGAAAGATAAACCTTATGTTGAGGGTTACGGTTGGATTTCTGTATACATCAATCGGCCACAACGTAAAAACCACAAACTCATTATTGCCATATTCCAGGTTAATATTAGACATTAAATACATGTTTGCTATTAATGCCTTAATCCTGACGATTTAATAGACCTTTTCTGAGCCATGATAGTTTGTGTCATAAGTGATATGATCCTTGTAGTTTGGATGTTTTAACGTCTAGAAAACCATCTGCTTTTACAGACACCATGTTAATCTTCTGAAAAGAAAACTGGGATTTTAAATAACAAAAGCCAAAAGAACTAGTTCTCATCTTGGCGTAATATTTGGAAGTCATTCAAAATAACATTTTATTCATCAATCTTCAGTTTTCTAAAATGCGGAGAACCATGCATGGGTTGGCTACTGGTATCAAAGTTTAAAATTACAATTTACCTTTAAATTTTCATTTTAAAGTTAAAATTGTAATTTTAAAAATGCATCAAATGCAGGTTTGATGCATATCTTAGCATCAAACCTGCAAAAAAAATGCACATTAATGCTGAAGAGTCATGAGTTTTATTTGACTTTAAAGAGTCTTTAGTGTTAGTGTTGCTGGTAAGCTTGCTGAGTAATCTGAATCAGGCTTAAGAGAAAGAGATATTAGGTTGTCTGGAAATATTTCCAGCTTTGAGCAACTCTGACAATCACTGCACACAAGCTAACAAAGTGAAACCCATTACCCTTTTAAAAGGAGAAGTAAAGAAAAAAGTAGGACTACTTTTTAGACTCCTGTTCTTCCAACCCAAAAATGGATTTGGCCCGGGGGTTCTTTGGCACCCTTGAGCGGGGGTTTTCCTTCTTTTGGTTTACCTTTTGTTTTTTTTTTTTCTTTCCTTTGGTTTATTTTGTTTGTATTTCCTTTTAATTCCTGTAAAGCACTTTGTATTGCCTTGTTGCTGAAAATGTGCTATATAAATAAAAATACCTTTACCTTTAAAAGATCAGTTGACAAAGCTATGGAGAGTTTGTCTGGTAACCAGCTAACTGTGCAGCTGTGGAGCAGATAGCCTGACTAATTTACCAGCCTATATCCACTCATGCTACTTGTTTTACTTTATGTAAAAAGTAGAATGCCTAAAATGCCCAACAGTCTGCTCAATAAGCACTTTGATACCACTGCTTGCTCCTTTTTTTTTTTTTTTTTTTTTTTTTTTTTTTTTTTTTTTTTGTTGGTTTCTTTGAGCCAAAAAAAAAAAAAACTCTTTTGTTTGCATAAACAAGAAGGTGATTTATCACCTTCTATATAAATAATTAGAAGGGATTATTTGTATAAAATGCTTCAAAATCACTAATATGTTGCAGATAGCACATAACAGTAATAATTAATATGTTCCATTATTTTAGCAGTTGATTGCCTTTCTGTTTTTCTTAAAACAGAAAGGCAGATTTTGGTTTCTAATTTTTGTATAAACACCACAGTGCTGTAAAATTGTAGGTTTTTTTTTTTACTCAAGGTTTTCATACTGTGGGAATCTCATAGGTCCTCCTTCCTGTTGAGATCCCACAAAAACTTGCATGGTCACCGTTTTACAAATTGTGATTGATTGGGTTTTTGACCTTTCAGATTTTATCATCATATTTTATCATTTTTTTTCAGCCCTCGTATGAAGCATAAATAAATCAAACAAAATCTGACGATAACACGTCATTTGACGATGGCAAAACTTAATGAGTGTTGCAGTTTAATTTAGATAAATATCAAAATTGCAACCAAATTTGTTAGAGCTCGGAAATCTCCCTGCAGAATCTTTTCCTGGAAAAAAATAAATAAATTGGTACTAATGCATCTGAGCTGATGTGGTTCTTTTGTTGTGGTCGACTGGTGTCTATAGGGGACTCTGCTAAAAGGGCCTAATTAAAGGGTTTACTTTTTTTCCTTTTAATCTATGATTATAAACAGAAACATAGCAACTACGCAAGAGCAAAAGCAAGCAATCGGCTTCTTGGGAAATTTGAAGTCACTGTTTTGACCTTATTTTATTTTTCCTGCTGACTTGCTGTTTTGCTTCCACAATACAATCTGATTACGTTTCACTCACTGTAGCATGCTTATAGCCTCATGTAGAATGTGAACGTTCAGTCACGTTTCTCCTTCATACAAAGTCCCAGCTGCCTGTACTTATCCAACCCTTTTGTGCCTCAACACTTGCTTTTGTTTACCACCAAAATTTACTTTGTCTTCATGTCGGCCGAGAAGCTGGTGGTTAAGAAAAACATTCATCCTCTTGTTGCCTTTGCTGAGGACAGCCACACATCTTTCATCTTCTACTTAAAGGCTAAGACAGGACCTTAAAATACAAGCATGGTCTTAGCTCATTCTGTACATGAGCATTCTTTCATCTGACCTCTAATGCTGTAAGTGAATGAAACTTTGTGCTAAAGTTAATCCTCTAAGTGCAACACATAGTTTTTTCTCTTATAATGCCTTTTATGCTGATTTATTTATGATTCCTTCTAGTTTGGTATAAGATGGTCTGGTCTGCTTGATCTGTTTATTTATGGTAAAATGTCAAATTAATGTTAGAAAAATGTCTTAATATAATGTGGTTTCTCTAGTAAATTAATCTGCTTCTTCTGCTGTGTTTAAAACATTTTGTTCTGATTTTGTCTCGGTACAAGAACCACTAAGTAGCTCTGTAGACACGGTGTCTTGCAAAAATATTCACACTGCCGAAGCATTTTTCACATTTATAATTTTTTTTAACCTCAAATTAAATGTATTTTATTAGGATTATGTGCTTCATCAACACAAGATAGTGTGAAAGGTGAGAATACCTGCTTTAAAATAAAATTGTGAAAAATGTGATGCACATTTGTACTTTTAGTCTGTAAAGAACATTTCAGTGCAAAAGGCACTGAAATTATTGCCCATTCGTCTTTGATCGAGAGCGTCTGTCAACAGAAATGTTCAACTCTTGTCACAAATTTACAATTGGATTTAGGTTTGGACTTTGACTGGGTCATTGCAACCCAAAAAATATGCTTTGATAGACACATTTAGGACCAACAGATTAAAGGAGTCGCATTATTGTATCAAACAATTGAAACCAGTTTCCCTTCTGTTTGACAACTAAGCACTACTTTGTGTTGGTTTATCACGTATAATCACAATAACATGCATGGACATTTGTGGTTGTAATGTGACAAAATGTTAAAAATGGTGCAAATATTTTTTATGAACAGAAGAATAGCATATGTTTCCTGACATGCAGGAACACTCAGTTTCTGCACGTCAGCTCAGCGTATGTGTTTGTTTCAAACAGCAGACTGCCCACTGTGATTGTCTTAGCTATATGATGTGGACAACCGAATAGAAAGTGCAGGTTCAAGTAACTAAGACTCCTTTTTTCCCCCATGGAGTGTATAATATGTATAATACTAGAGAATACATAATTTGGTTTCCCTGTTATTTATTGTGCAGCTCTCTGGATCAAGCTGGTTACAACCTTTAACCTCTTTGCAAATCCGACCTGTCAGTTTGTGGTAGAGGAGAGTCTTATAATGCTCTAATTGTATTGTTTTGCTCCGTCTGTCACTGTATCTGCATGTTCTCACCACAGTCTGTCCCAGCCAAAAAAAAAATCTCAAGTTTTTCCGTGGGCTTGCCTGAAGACATGGTGCATATTGCTTTAAATGTGCATTTATTACATCGGACCCTGGTATTTATTGCCATATTATAGGTGATCTTACACAACCTTCTGCTGCCACTTTTCAGAAATCATGCCACCAATAAATTTTGCCTACTAAGCAATGTTCTAGTTATTTTTTAGAAAAATTGAGGACATAATGTTAAACTCCAGGATGAGACATGTTGACCAACTATGTCACTTTCTATTTTTGAGTCTTTTTTTGTCTCTGTTTAACTATTCAATGTTCTGCTTGTAGAACTGTAAAAAGGATTACTGTATTCTGAGGGTAAAACATGTTTGAGAGGCATTTGCAGCCTATGTTTGTACACAAAAATAGTAAATAAAATCTCCTGTATCTACAAAGAGTTTGTTGCACTCCTCTTGTGACCGCTTGAAGCTGATGAATCAGCCAAATGTATGATTGTTGGTGTAAACCTGCCCTTCTTTGCTCGTCTCAGATCCAGTAGGCTGACTCCACGACAGACGCATTCAGGTTCATCGTTCGTCGTAGTTATTCTTAAGAAAAGAACAAAACAAGTAGGTGTTTATCGCTAGTCTAGCAGCTTCTGCCCCCTATACATTAAATAAAATACAATAAATAACCCTCGACAAACTATAAAGCAACAGCAGCAGTTAATAGCAGTTAGAAGCAGTTAACTTAAACAAGCTAAAATGAGCAGCATTAACAATAACATTTAAAAATACACAAAACATAGCAAGTTCACTTAAGAAACACTGTACACTATCACATTTGTCCGAAATATATTGCAAAAATATATTCTAATACATACCACAGTAACGGACATGAAAAGAAAAAAAAAAAAACAAAAAAAAAAACGGGACGAGCTGTCAGTTACCGGTTACTATGGTAACCACCCACTGCCAAGAGCAACATAACAGAACTTAAAACGCCAATAAATATGTCTAAAAAAAACGTATAAAAAATAAAGTCAAAGAACAAATAAACACATTTTGACAAACTTCACATTTACGACATTGTTACGTTAAAACCCTGCTACATGTATGTACAGCTAATGTGTTTAAACAAGTAAGGAAGATGATTCAAAAATAAGAGCAAAAAAAAAAAAAAAACAAAGCTTAAAACTCTCCCATCAATGTCCTTTAGACAATTAAACCACTTTGCAGATGTTTTGATTAAAACCCTGGAAAAATATATCCTCTCCAAATGTTTCACCCAATATTCTAAAGCATGGTAATGGAGGGCTGGTGATGTGGGCTTACATACAATTCATTTTACAAAAGGTCACAATAAAAACAGCAACACACCAAGAGGGCTTCACCATAACACACCTCACCAGGGAGTCACCCAGGAGGCAGGCAAACCAGATATCACCTCACCTGACCTCAAACTCATTTTGACCATTGAAGCGAACAGTGGGTCAGAATAACTGATTCGTCATGCAGAAATTTTCTTCAAACTCCTTTCACTCCCTCATTTAAAAAAAAAAAAATAGTTTTTACTTCATTAATTTGTGCGAAATAGCCTACATACCATCAGAAATTTATTTCATTTCCTTTTGTTGGTATCCAAGATGCAAAACCCATTTAGGATCAGGTTTCTTACTACTTCGAATATTAAAACAGAACAACTATAAATATAGTATATAATACAATACATACAATTTTTGTAAAAAAAAAAAAAAAAAAAAAAATTGGCTTACTTATTCTTCAAATTAAATTTGAGTCAAAAAGTAATTTTCTCCTGATCTGCACTGATATAAGTCATGTGGCTCTTGACAGTTTATGGTTACCATAGCAAACAGATACTGACAGCTCGTCCCCTCTTTTTGTTACCATCTGGAGCTGTGGTATCCATTAGGCTCAGCTCTGTATTTTCTTTAGTTTTATAAGTATTTTAATGTCTATTTTATACAAATTCAAATATACACATGGCTTAACTTGTATATGTTTTGTAATCGTTATAATTAATATTGTACATTTTAATTTTACAATTGCTAAAAACTTCTAAGTGTTGGCAATACAATAAAATATTTATTGTATTTTATTTAATGTGCAGAAGGGGCAGAAGCTGCGGGGCAGATACTAACCACCGGCTTGATTTTCTCCTGTTTTGTATGTTTTAATTTTTGATACAAAAGTAATGATTCACTTACCATTTGTGTGATATATGTGATTTTTATTTCCTGTACTAAAGATGTATATTCATTGCTTTATGTTAAAGATGAGATTACTTAAAGATGTAACTTTTGTTACATACCTCTGTACAATCCCAGTCAATCTGCCGCTTTTTCTGTTGCCATCTGTAACTGTGGAACGGATTTTTGCTGCATTTTGTTGATGGAATGTTTCAGAAATGCTTTTGCGGGGTTGTACTTCAGATTACATGAGTTTGTGGCACAGAGCTAGCCTATGAGATGCTGCGGGACATTACCAGCAAGACTAACATGTGAAAGTGTGTCAGTCACATGTTTTAAGTTGGGTTGAGAAATTGAGAACTGTGGTGGAAATGATTTGGTGGTGAAAGCTGAGAGAGGTTTTGCTTTTCCTGAGACCTACTTCTGCGGTGTTCTGAAAAACTTTATTGGTACGTTTAGTTGTGTGAGCACAAGCCTTGCTATGCTACAGCATAACCTTAAGTAAAAATAAAATATCGTTTTACTTCTTCACAGTATTCACACAAATGTAGACTGTGATCTATTTTTCAATTAATAAAGAAAAGTTATAATTGTTGCTACATTGCTACAAACTTAGCTCCAGCTGGCCAGATGTGCGCAGCAATATGTGGGGGAAGGGTGGCACTACACTGCTGCATACAGCCGGAGCAAACCAGTCATGTCAGTCTTATGCACACCCCTTGAAATAAAGCGTTACCGAGAAACCTATTTTGAAAGACGATGTTCTGAAATGACGTTCGTTGGACAGACTCATCTAAACTGAATTCTTTGGACAGCAGAACAGAGGAAATGATAAGCCAAATATAGTATTGTAGGGGAAATAACCTCATACCAACTGTGAAACAAGGAGGCAGAGGTGTCACACCTTGGAGGTGGTTTGCTACAGCAGGACCTGGCCAGCTCTTGCATCAGAGGATGTTTAAGGGAAAATGTGCCATCTACGAAACAAACTGGTCCTTGTTAAATGATCTGCAACAACCAACAAATCCAGTAAGAATTACAGTAGAACTGTTGGGCTGAGTCGGAGTCCAAACCTACATTTGAATGAGATGCTGTAGGATGCATGCTGCACAGCTGGAAGACTGCTTTGAGTCCCGGCTGCATGGAGTTTGCATGTTCTCCCAGTGGATGCCTGTGTTTCTCCTCTTTGTTTTACTCCCATAGCCCAAAAATAATGACAGCAAGGTTGATTGATCCTTCTTAATTGTCCTTAGGTCTCTCTGTGTGTGTGCGTGTGTGTGTGTGCGTGGATGTGCATGGTTGCTTGGCCTCTGTGTCTCTGCGTTGCCCCTGCGAGGGACTGGCGACCCAAGGGTGTACCCCGCCTCTCCTACACCCCATCGAAGCTCTGCAAGGGATAAGTGAGTATAGAATATGAATGGAGGGTGCAGGGTGCTTTGTAGGTTAAAAATAAAGTAAACACATTTAAATGTGAGGGGTGAGGCAACTTTTGCTGTCAGAGACTGGAGGATGTCTGCAAGAAGCATCTTACTGACATTCAGTGAAAATGGAAAACTTAGGGGGTAGGGCGTCCCAACTTTTTCCTCTGTTTTTACCTTATTTACTAAGACATGTAAAAAAACAAACAAACAAACATATCAACTAAGAACTGAATAGTTAAAGGTGTAATTTTTCCCACATGACTTGTTTTGTATCGTTTCTTGCATGGTTTCACTTTTGTCATCTTCCGCTGTGGTTTACCTGATGCCCCCCCTTTTTTTTTTTTTTTTTTAACCTAACCTCATTCTCTCATACGGCAGTGTTTCCCTTTCTTTAGAGGACTGAGGCTAAGTCATATCTCATCACATCGCTTTCTCTACCTTAAACATAATTTATGCCGTGCTTTTCACAGTTTACTCGCGGGAGGACTCCGGGAGGGGGCGGGTCTCCACGCTGGAGCTACAAATGTGCGTCCTCAAAGTAGCAGCAATTTCGGGGAAGACGCACGCAAGCGGAGAGCCTTGCTGCCTCTCTTCGTTTTCCTGTTGCGTCGCGTCGGTGCGCACCATCACTGGCAGCGCCCGTGGCGCGATCTCAGCGACTTTTTTTTTTTTCCCCCATCATGTTTCCTGTCTTCCAGTGTAACTTTTAAGCGTTTGTTTGCAGTTTCAGGGTTTAACGAAAGCCACCCAGCAGCGAGATCAACTCACTCATCCATCAGGTAAGGGAAGGATTACTTTTCCAAAATGCGTCAGTTGAAGGTAATCTGAGGTTCAAATAATTGTATTCAGCGTGTTGCACAGATATTACACCTCTAAACCAAAAAGGGCCTCTGAAACAATATACACCCAGTTAGAAGGTTCTTTAACCACACACATATTTTTCTAACAATGAATGGGTCAGAATAAATATTCTATTGCAAATAGCGCTGTTATCACCCGTGTTCAGATTAAATGAAACTGTGCGTTGAGTTCCTGAGATCTAAAACGCCCCCCACAAATCTAATGAAACTTCTGTAATGTCTGTTTCCTCCCGTCTTAAAAACCTGTTTCTATTAATATGACAAAACCAGCAGCTTTTCTCATTCTTGAAAATAAGCATTTCTTTTCTAACTCTTGGTCTTATTTTCCTTGGACTTTGCTGGAGCTGAGCTGATACATTGATTGACAGGGCAGTGGCAGATCTTTTCCAGCAGGATGTGCGTTTTCTTATCACCTCTTCCTCTGTTTCTCATAGGCATAATCAAAGTTTCTGGGTGCCCCTTGCCTCTCTTTCTGTCAGTCAGACCAGCTGGAAAATGGTCTTTTCTTATATTTTGCAAACTTTGATCAAATGTTTTCGCTTTCCGCCATGCTTTGGAGGATTTGCACACTAATCTGCTGCAACCTCAAGGGGTCTTTTACTGCAACTGGATAAATCCTTGATTCTGAATTCCTAAACGGCAAAGCAGCAGAGGGAAAGTTGGACTTTGCGAATGGCAGAACAGATTGTACGTCAGGATTACTGATGGTGGAGCTGCACGTTTGCGTGTGGCTCAGAGGGGTATGTTTAATGAAGTGTAAAGTGTCTAAAAATACCAGAATGAGAAATGTTTAAAACGGAAGCAAATTGTGCAAACTTCTGTTCTCTCTTTGTATTTTCAGTGTTTGCACTGGCTGTTGCTCTGAGCCATTTTCCCCCTTAATGATTTCTCAGTGGAGTCAGGTGTTGGTTAGTTAGCTTCTAGTGTTAGATTACACACAAATGAGCCGAAACATAATGGCAAGCATGCACATTGTAAAGGTGTTCAGGACTGCCTGGGATGTTTATAGCAGTTGCATGCTTAGGCTCATGTTTTACACTACATGAGAATTAGGGAGGCTTTCCACAGATGCTTTTAGATCTCAGATTGGTAATTAGAGGTTTGATGATCACCGCAGTCTCATCTCATCTTTATAATTTGTTTTCTGAGAAGTGTTGACCAGACTTACTTACCCTTCCTTGCAGATGTCACACTTCTTGAACATTTTCACTTTTTTTCTACATATAAAAAACCCCCCGCCAATCTCTGTGTATTTTATTGGGATTTTATATGATAGACCGGCACAAACAGGTGTATAATTGTGAAGTGGAAGTACAATAACACAGCTTTCTTTATGGAAAAATAAAAAATATTATTTAAAGAAAGCCACAACCAGGCCGTTTTATGTATTACACAACAAACAGACGTTGATTTAAATATCTGATGTATGTATGATGAAGATTATATTTGTCAAATGCTTCATGTTTCAAAAATGGCTATTGTGCTTTTTTGTATCATGTAAGGACTTTGAACTTCCTTGTAGCTGAAATGTGCTGTTCAAATACACCTGACTTGGCTATGACTACTCAGAAGGAGTTACAATCTTTAGCAGCCAACATGGCAAAGACTCGGGTTCTTCACCAGTCAAAGAGAGAGGCAATGAGAAATCCATTTGACTGGAGCTTGCCAAAAGGCATCTGGGAGACTCAGAGGACAAGAGAAAGAAAATTAATTAGCTCTTGCTTGTTTTTCTGGGTTTTCCTGTCGCTCGGTTCTGCTGCGAACAGGGGAATGACTCAGCAACATAAGAATATTTCATTATCTCACAGCGGAAAGGTCTTTCACTGGAAAGCGAGCGTCATTGTCAAAGTGTGAGCAAGCATCATTTTTCAGCATTACACCTCGGCGCTGAACCGAGAACTACTCTCCTAATCATTGATATAGACCTCTTCTGCATATATATATAAATAGACGTACGATGTAAAACAAAAAGAGTAAAATAAACACATTAAGTCAATGTTGGATGTGTAAATGTGACCTTTTGAGCAATCACCAGTGGTCTGTAGAAGTAGTTTCCATTTAGATTTTTCCTTTTCACCCCCTTACTGATCAGCCTAACTAAACTCCTCATTTTATTCCATGACTACCAATCAGTGGTACATTCATGAGTGTTTGTGTCAGTGTGGAAAATAAATAGATACATAATTACTCAAGAAACGTGACGTAAAAGTGCTCCGAGCTTCAAACTGGGACTTTGACATCATAACCTTTCAGTATTAAGTGACTCATTTAAGAACTTATTTTAACTTTTAAAGGCCCAAATAAGTTTGGAGCAAACGGCACGAGAAGAAAATTAAGAAGAAAGCACCCATTAAATTCTTTTCTGACTCATGATATCATTTTTCTAAATAGCTCATTGTTGGGATAAGGAAAATGAATCATTTCATTCAGGAATCAACTGCAAATTTAGCAGAACAAGTTAGGCTTTTAACAATGACAGCAGTGATTTTTTTTTTTACTCTTTCAATAAAAGAGTGTTTGTGTCAGTGTGGACACAAACACACTGACACAAACAGTGTGTCAGGGGTTCTGAAAAAAAAATGGTTTTCTTCTTGCCACTCTTACAGATTTAGTGCACACAACTATTTCATCTTATTTACTTTTTTTTATTTAACTTTTATGTCACTAGGAGAATCCCATTAATTGAGATTAAAAAACTCTTTTTGCTAGAAAATCCTGGCCATGACTTGCAACAATTGCAGAACATTTACAACAAAAACAAAAAAAAGTTAACGTTGTCATAAATCATGTACATTTTTTTCTCCTCATATCAATTATCTGTTTTATGTGGGTGTTTCACATAAAACCAACAATAAAGTACAATTAATTTTGTAGATTTAAACAAATCCTTTTGAAATGCCCCATAATTATTACATTTCATCTGATCTGATCGTTGAGCTTACGTTTAGTTTTGCTTTTTTTCTGCTCTCTATCTTGTACAGTTGAGCTCATATGTCTGAGGTCATTATTGCTAAAGTTTGCTGACGTTGTTACAGGTTTGTGTAAGAACTCCTAATCTGCATACAAGATGCAGAGATTTCCTTATAAAGAACTCTATTGGAGCTCCTTTGATTAGGCAATAACATCAAACAGTTAGTGTTTGAGTTATTTGTGTAATTATCTGTGAAAAGTATGTCAGTATCTCAAATGATAAGGGAGAGGGATTTTGGGAAACTGTCCCTAAATAAAAAGCCCCTTGTTGTCTTGTTTGATTTGACCCTGTATCCTTGTCATGCAGTGATAGATGGCTTTTTTGACGTGTGCGTATGTGTGTGTGTGTGCATTTAACTGCATGTCCATTGAACACAGTGTAATCTGTTTATACAAGCTAAACACACTAACACCATGTCCTCTACCCTCCGGCCCCCCTCCAGATTACTTCTCTACTTTGGCAGCCCCTTCAGATGCGTCATCCTCAACTGTATCGCTGTTCACTGAACAAAACTTGAAAAAGAGGAAGACTAACAGCCCTGCACAGCAGTCGTGACGGTAATCCGGCGTCGCTCGTGTGATGGTAGTGCTGGGAACTTTCTGCTTTGCCTCACTGTCGATGTGACACAATCCCTTTTGTCTCAAGTCATGCCATGTGGTCTAGCAAGAAAATGTTGTGTCTGAAAACAAGACAAGGAGCTGATTGGATGGGATGAAAGTACAAGGAAAGGGGAAAAAAAGAGGAAAAAACAACCATGCTGGAGCTCCACCAGGTGGTTTATATTAGCTTGGAACTGCTGATCGCTCTCCTGGCTGTGGCTGGGAACACCCTGGTATGCTGGTCCGTCTGCCTAAACTCCAACCTGCAGAACATCACCAACTTCTTTGTGGTCTCACTGGCGGTCGCTGATATCGCTGTGGGGCTACTGGCAATTCCCTTCGCTATCACAATTAGGTATCATTTCCTCGTTTTTATCTAATTTAGGGCAAGGGTTAATGTTGTACCGCTGAAATATTACATTACGGGATGAGATACATCCACTGGTGATTTCTTCTAATTGTTGTGATGGCTGCCTTTTCGTTCAGTAATGGTTCCTTTTTCATCCGTATCCAGTGTGGGTTTCTGTGCCGACTTTTACGGTTGCCTGTTCATCGCCTGCTTTCTGCTCGTGCTCACACAGAGCTCCATCTTTAGTCTACTGGCCATCGCTGTGGACCGCTACATCGCAATCAAGAATCCACTCAGGTCAGAGCAAAGAACACATGATGTTTAAGTGAGACCAGAAACATGCAAACACTTACTTTCAGAAAAAAAAAACTGTAATTAAGCCTCATCTGGAGAGATTTATGTTGATTCATCCATGATGAACAGATTTTTTTTTTCTGCCTCGAGGGGAAGTAAAGTTGCAGAATGTGACCTTTAGTACTCATTTAAATCAATATTGATTAAGTGCTACCTTGAATTTCCTTGTTGCCAATCTGGGTGCTTTTACAGAACAATGAGTGGTTGGCTAGTAACTGCTGCTCTCTCCTGTTAAGGAAGTTTCATCTTGTAAGCCACAACAGGTGATGCATTTGCATAAGCAGCTGGATAATGGCTTCAGTGTGTACTGAGTGCTAATACTGGTGCCATGAGCCTGCCAACCTGCCCACACAGGATCTCAGTCAAAAACAAAGTAACAGTGTTGAGTATTTGAACTAATGACTCAAGGACTTGCGCTTACTAATGTTTATTTTAGTTTTCCAGCCGAATTTGTTTATATTTGGAAATGTTCTCATTCATACTTAGTTCCGAGAAAAGTTTTGGAGCTTCAGCAAAAATAATTAGTAGTGACTACATAGAATAAATTTACCTCTAAAATTTATTTAAAAAAAAAAAAAAACCTTTTTAACAAGACAATTTTCTGAAACAAAGTGTCTACAGTTTTTGACATGGGGTGGAGACTTGGGTTGGGGGGATAAATATTTTCTACCCATCTCTGCTCAAATAAGCAGAGGTTACATTTACCTAATGTGCATTTAGGAGTATTTTTGCTGCTCTATTGTGCACTGTTCTTTTTTACATTGGTGCACTTCGGTAAGGATTGGACTCGAAAGTTGTAAAAATAACAGTTGTGAAAAACAAAATGATTTTGAAATGTGGTCTTCAGCCTTAATTTGTTATTTTGAAATTATGTCATTCATTTGTACTTTATTTGCCTTTAAAATAAAACAATTTGCACATAGTTTTATACATTTATTTCCTCATTTGATCACATTTTTTACACATTTAATCAGATGTTATGGTTAGTTGCTCAATACTTGAATAGCCTTTTTGTCTGATTCTTTTTTATTCTCACTTGAGTAATTTTTTTTCTTTCAAATGACTTTTTATTGATTATTAGAAATATATTAAAACAACATGGTACAAAGTATAGCAGTACAATTTTAGCAGATTTTAAACTACAAACAAATTCCTAGAAAGCAAACACACCCACACAAAACTAAACAGATGTCATTTTTTGTTGGTTATTTCTTTTTTTCTTTTACCCAAGTAAAAATATGTTTAAGTAATACTATTCTTGAATACATTCAATGACTCCTCTGTCCACCTCTACAAATAAGTTTTCTATTCCTTACTTGTATTTACATTTCCAGGCAAGAAACTATCGCCTTACTTCCTAGCTGACGAATGGTGCTGAAGTTGAATAAGTTTCCTATTTTGTGTACAATGTCAATACCTTTTATGGAATGTAGATTTACGTAATCATCTCTAAGTTTAAAATCTAAAAGACTTAATCTGGTCAAATAATTCTATACTGAACATTGAATCTTTAAAGTACAGCTTGAGATGTAGTCAACTTTTCTGAAGCATGCTGAAATGCAAAAAAAAAAAAAAAACTATATTTCTAATACTTTTTGGCATCAGAACAACCTTAGCTTGACATAGGCACTAAAAACTACAATAAAAGACTCCTAAAACCTCCACTAAATTGTTTGTCATTGATTAGAGATTGTTGAAAGAAGAGACTTGTCGTTTTGAAATACCCGCTATTTTTGCTTTTTAATATTTAAGATGTATTTGAAGAATGTTATAAAAGATTTTTTATTGTGGTGAATTTTTCTGCATATATCACTACAAAGATCTTTGTAAAGAAAAAAAAAATGCATGAACTCCCTGTTGAAAAGGGAAATCTAATTCACAACCAGGCACAACACCAATATATCACAATGTGTTTGCACCTAATGTGTCAAAGAAGGAAGTGCATGCAAAAGGCAGGAAAGTGCAAATTGGATTTGGTAATGATTTTGTTGCAAATAAAATGAGAAACACAATTTTAAGAAAGCGTTTTTAAACATTTTCATGACTCATGATTGTGGTGTGTTTAATCATCAACCCATAAATAGAAAAGGCGGGCCATAAAAATAAATGTGTGCCGACTACTGTAATGATTTTCTGTTAAGAAACCATCAGTTTGTTTTAATAAATACATAATGCAGTTAGATTTAAGTGCACATCCAGTTAAAATTGACAAATATTGACCCGTTCTCGGAGTGATGTAATCATAAAGAGGTTAAACAAAGCTTTCTGCCCTATAATGTATCTTTGTGCTCTGTTCAACCATTTAGGTACAACAGTCTGGTAACAGGGCTGAGAGCAAAGTGCATCATAGCACTGTGCTGGACTTTGTCAGCTGTGATCGGCATGACTCCCCTGATTGGTTGGAACACAGGTGAGAGATCAAATTTAGCCATTTTTCATTCTGTCACTCATATTTTTCTGTCATTAAAAGACATTTTGAAATTTAGAGTTAGGGTAGCTGAAATTATTATTATTTTTTCACTGAATTTTGACTTTTTTTTCCTCAGACGATAAAGTTTACATTTCTGTGAGAAACAGGGATTTTAAAGCAGGGAAAGATCTAATACATGCAGGGCTATGTGTTCTAAGGACGATGACCTTTAGTCTAGTTGCCAAATTATTATTAGCTTGTTTTATGGCCTCCAAATATAACAAAACATCCTCAATGTACACTTAAACTATATTCCCTTTTTCTGAACTTGGATTCTTAATTGAAATCATCTGGGGGGGGTTTGCCTATTTTTTGTAAAAAGATAACTACTAACACTCATGAATCTTGGTATTCTGTGTGTTGTGCTTCCAATTAAACCCATTTTAATCCTATATCATTCTCAGAGTCTTTCTATGGATTTTAACATTAAATCTGTTTTGCCTCTGTTGCACAGGCCAGAACGCAACACTTCACAGCTCAAAAACAAAAAGCTGCCCAAAAGGTCTGACCCAATGCCTTTTTGAGTCAGTTGTTCCTTTGGACTATATGACCTATTTTAATTTCTTTGGCTTTGTGCTGACCCCTCTGTTGGTCATGCTGGTCATCTACATCAAAATCTTTCTGGTGGCGAGGAGGCAGCTCCGTCGAATGAGTATCACGTTTTCTCTCTCACCTATTCCCGGAAGAAGACCTTCATCCTCGAACTCTTCCCATTCTTTTCTGCAGAAGGACGTGCATGCTGCCAAATCACTGGCAATTATTGTGGGCTTATTTGCTATCTGCTGGCTTCCTGTGCATATCATCAACTGCTTGAACCACCTGTGCAAAGACTGTGAGCGTCCAACAATCTGGGTGATGAACATCGCCATCATCCTCTCCCATGCAAACTCTGTGGTGAATCCCTTTATTTACGCCTACCGCATCAGGGAGTTCAGACAGACTTTTTGGAAGATTTTTTACAAGTACATTCTGAGGCAGGCAACCAGCAACGGGGTTGGGACGATGAGTATTGACAGCAGAGATTTCAGCTGCATCAGCATCAGACGGACATCCCAAACGAGTAAAGAGGTTTCAACATGTGGCACAATGGTGAATAGCTACATCCTGGATTCTGATACTCATCCATCAAGATACAAGGTTAATCGCAGAACTTCTAGCCATTGGTCTTCGAATCAAGATGTACTGCCAAGCAGCTGCATCCGCAATGGATACAGAGGGCAAAGTGGCACCTACTCTGGGAAGCAGGAGAACACTAGCACAGCTTTTTGTGCAGAATCTGCTTCATGTGACGAGGGAGCGGCAGATGTTTTTGAGCTGAAAGACAGAGGAGGCTGCACTGATTTTGTCAATGTTCAAGCTGTCTCCGTAAAAAAGACCGATGGTTGCAACTCTACAGACATAACAGAGGTGTCATGACACTTACGTTCATAAATCCATTTTTTCCCCACCGCCATGACGCTCTTGATACTGTACGAACTGCAGACAATTTCTTCAACAACATCAACAAAAAGTCAAACACTGAACAGAATAGTTATTTCTTTCTCGTAGCATAAGACCTGTTTTTATTTACTTTATACTTTTGTTTTCTATATGAGCCAAATTTCAGTTGAAGGTCAGGCTACATGAACATAAAGATGCTTAAAGCAGGATGCTTTTCAATATGAGCTGATGCTTGCATTTTCTCTGCGTGTTTAAGTGACATCTATGGAAATGTCTGTTTTCAAAAAATAAATGTTGAAAAAGCAAACATGTTAAATCTTAATGTGAACAAAACAATAATCTATACAGTGATAAAAAAAATTTTAGAAGTGAAAAAAATATATTGTTTCACTACTCTAAATGTAAAAATTTAGCTTTTGATCAGGCAGTGGGCCTATGCTCAAAGTTTTTTTTTTTTTTTTTTTTTTTTTTTTTAATTGGGACTCAGATGGGTTTACTAAATAAATACTGTATCAACAAAATCAGTTACCCAAAGCTGTCCTGCGTCAAACCCATACAGAAAATTACCATTGGACCTATGATCAGTTTCTTAAGTGGTCAATTATTCAAACCACTTCCTATTTTCATTCACCCCATATGTAAATGTTGGCTCAAAACCTTGCTAAACGTTACAAAAGAAGACTTTCATATTGGCAAAAAGAGGATGTAAAACGTCATGACAGCAAGGGTGCTTGGAAGTTTTTGTAAGTTTTTGACAAAAACATTTATTAACATGTTTTCCACCCAACTGAACAAATGTAACCTGAAGCTTTTCACACATTTTTATCACCGATGTCAATAACTGTACAAATCTTCAGTTAACCCTGTACTGTACCGTGTCATGCATTGTACTTTGACTTTCAAACACTCAGACAGCATTTCTTAGAAAGCTGGATCATGTCATGTATAATCAGACGCTTCCTTTCTGTTCAAACATGAATAAAACGATTGTTTGGTGTTTTGTTGTCAAACACACAAACACTTCCATGGATAATGTCATTTATAGGCTGCATATTACAAACATATATAATTATATTCAGAATTGTAATCAGTGATATTAGTCTCTGTTTCTTGAGTAAGACATAAAAACCTAAATAGATTCATTTTTTACAGTAATTAAATGTTTGCATATCAGTAGCTTGATCAATAATTAAATAACTGCCAGGCAACATGCAACAGTTACCTGTTCAGCATCTGTGTGACACAAATAACAGGCACTGAAATACCAAGGCCAGTTAAGGCCAGTTACCTTTTACCTAATGAAACATTAGGTTTGTTTGAACTTTGTGAACTCTCTATAGACGTGTTAGGTCACTACTTTCTGAATCAGGCTTGTACACACAATTAACAATAGAAACACACACACATACACACAAGTAAAGTCCATGCTCATGACCACAGACTACAATCCAAGAGGTGTTTACAGAGTAACCTGGCTGCTGACGCCAGTCAATGAGCCAAATGCAATGAAAATCAAATGAAGGTTCATTTGATGATGTCTTTTATTATCCCATTATGCTTTCTCCTTCCCATTAAAAACCCCTTCCTCTGTGGCAAAAATCCACATTAGGCGACTTTTATGTGCCTCATAGCAATCCCAGACACACGTCTCCCAAAATAAACATTACTTGGCTTCTATACGACACGTGCTATATGTGTGCATTCAAATCTTATGCATATCAGTAGCTTGACAAACCTTGTCATCATGTATATGTGGTATTTAAATGGATCAAATAATTCTATTTTATAATTATTTGTTTTGATAGGATTCATGACAATTAGGTGGTCATGTCAGATTCAAATGTTATTTTTTCCAAGAGAATAAAAGTTTCACGTGGCACCTTGATGGGATCCCATTCAGCCTCTTTATGGAATCTCATAAAGTTGTAAATGTCAACCATGAACCATAACTGTGTCCTTTCACAATGAAGATGCAAATCAGTGCTATTGTATCAAAAGTTCCTTTCTCTGGATGTTTTTTTTTTTTTTTTGTTATTTATACTGAAGCTTTTTTTTAAATCCATCCTAAATAAATGACTTTGCCAAGCCTAATTTCAGCATTGGAAAAAAAATAAGTAGTTCATGACTAACACACTTTGTATAGTTATAATAAAATAACACTATATGAGCTTAGTCTAGCTTGGTTGGTTCCAGAGGAAGCAAAATGACCCATGTTTACCATTCATACATGAGTAGCTATCTCCAGCTAAGTAA